>NW_025535658.1:0-82085 GCF_020615455.1 Coregonus clupeaformis | reverse complement strand
TACTTTATCCTATCCCAGGTATTCCCTTAAAGAGGTGGGGTTTCAAATGTTTCCGGAAGGTGGTGAGTGACTCCGCTGTCCTGGCGGTCGTGAGGGAGCTTGTCTCCACCATTGGGGTGCCAGAGCAGCGAACAGTTTTGACTGGGCTGAGCGGGAACTATGCTTCCGCAGAGGAAGGGAGCCAGCAGGCCAGAGGTGGATGAACGCAATGCCCTCGTTTGGGTGTAGGGACTGATCAGAGCCTGAAGGTACGGAGGTGCCGTTCCCCTCACAGCTCCATAGGCAAGCACCATGGTCTTGTAACAGATGCGAGCTTCAACTGGAAGCCAGTGGAGTGTGCGGAGGAGCGGGGTGACGTGAGAGAACTTGGGAAGGTTGAACACCAGACGGGCTGCGGCATTCTGGATGAGTTGTAGGGGTTTAATGGCACAGGCAGGGAGCCCAGCCAACAGCGAGTTGCAGTAATCCAGACGGGAGATGACAAGTGCCTGGATTAGGACCTGTGCCGCTTCCTGTGTAAAGGCAGGGTCGTACTCTCCGAATGTTGTAGAGCATGAACCTGCAGGATGGTCCGCCTTGATGTTAGCGGAGAACGACAGGGTGTTGTCCAGGGTCACGCCAAGGCTCTTCGCACTCTGGGAGGAGGACACAACGGAGTTGTCAACCGTGATGGCGAGATCATGGAACGGGCAGTCCTTCCCCGGGAGGAAGAGCAGCTCCGTCTTGCCGAAGGTTCAGCTTGAGGTGGTGATCCGTCATCCATACTGATATGTCTGCCAGACATGCAGAGATGCGATTCGCCACCTGGTTATCAGAAGGGGAAAGGAGAAGATTAGTTGTGTATCGTCAGCGTAGCAATGATAGGAGAGGCCATGTGAGGATATGACAGAGCCAAGTGACTTGGTGTATAGCGAGAATCAGGAGAGGGCCTAGAACTGAGCCCTGGGGACACCAGTGGTGAGAGCACGTGGTGCGGAGACAGCTTCTCGCCACGCCACTTGGTAGGAGCGACCGGTCAGGTAGGACGCAATCAAGAGTGAGCCGCGCCCCGGAGATGCCCAGCTCGGAGAGGGTGGAGAGGAGGATCTGATGGTTCACAGTATCAAAGGCAGCAGACAGGTCTAGAAGGACAAGAGCAGAGGAGAGAGAGTTAGCTTTAGCAGTGCGGAGAGCCTCCGTGACACAGAGAAGAGCAGTCTCAGTTGAATGACCAGTCCTGAAACCTGACTGGTTTGGATCAAGAAGGTCATTCTGAGAGAGATAGCAAGAGAGTTGGCTAAAGACGGCACGCTCAATAGTTTTGGAAAGAAAAGAAAGAAGGGATACTGGTCTGTAGTTGTTGACATCAGAGGGGATCAAGTGTTGGTTTTTTGAGAAGGGGTGCAACTCTCGCTCTCTTGAAGATGGAAGGGACATAGCCAGCGGTCAAGGATGAGTTGATCAGCGAGGTGAGGTAGGGAGAAGGTCACCGGAGATGGTCTGGAGAAGAGAGGAGGGGATGGGTTCAAGCGGGTAGGTTGTTGGGCGGCCTGCAGTCACAAGTCGCGAGATTTTATCTGGAGAGAGAGGGAGAAAGAAGTCAAAGCATAGGGTAGGGCAGTGTAGCAGGACCAGCAGTGTCATTAGACTTAACAAACGAGGATCGGATGTCGTCAACCTTCTTTCAAAGTGGTTGATGAAGTCATCCACAGAGAGGGATGAGGGGGGGAGGATTCAGCAGGGAGGAGAATGTGGCAAAGAGAGCTTCCTAGGGTTAGAGGCAGATGCTTGGAATTTAGAGTGGTAGAAAGTGGCCTTAGCAGCAGAAACAGATGAAGAAAATGTAGAGAGGAGGGAGTGAAAAGATGCCAGGTCCGCAGGGAGTCTAGTTTTCTTCCATTTCCCGCTCAGCTGCCCGGAGCTCTGTTCTGTGAGCTCGCAATGAGTCATCAAGCCACGGAGCTGGAGGGGAGGACCGAGCCGGCCGGGAGGATAGGGGACACAGAGAGTCAAAGGATGCAGAAAGGGAGGAGAGGAGGGTTGAGGAGGCAGAATCAGGAGATAGAGGGAGAAGGATTGAGCAGAGGGAAGAGATGATAGGATGGAAGAGGAGAGAGTAGTGAGAGAGAGAGCGAAGTCGCGGCGGCGCATTACCATCTGTGAGGCAGAGTGAGTAGTGTTGGAGGAGAGCGAGAGAGAAAAGGATACAAAGTAGTGGTCGGAGACATGGAGGGGAGTTGGAGTGAGATTAGTAGAAGAGCAGCATCTAGTAAAGATGAGGTCAAGCTTATTGCCTGCCTTGTGAGTAGGGGGAGACGGTGAGAGGGTGAGGTCAAAAGAGGAGAGGAGGGAAAGAAGGGAGGCAGAGAGAAATGAGTCAAATGTAGACGTGAGGGAGGTTGAAATCCCCCAAAACTGTGAGGGGTGAGCCATCCTCAGGAAAGGAACTTATCAAGGCGTCAAGCTCATTGATGAACTCTCCAAGGGAACCTGGAGGGCGATAGATGACAAGGATATTAAGCTTAAATGGGCTAGTGACTGTGACAGCATGGAATTCAAATGAGGAGATGAGACAGATGGGTTAGGGGAAAAAATTGAGAATGTCCACTTGGGAGAGATGAGGATTCCTGTGCCACCACCCCTCTCTGACCAGATGCTCTCGGGGTATGCGAGAACACATGGTCAGACGAGAGAGAGCAGTAGGAGTAGCAGTGTTTTCAGTGGTAATCCATGTTTCGTCAGCGCCAGGAAGTCGAGGGACTGGAGGGTAGCATAGGCTGGGATGAAGTCAGCCTTGTTGGCAGCAGAGCGGCAGTTCCAGAGGCTGCCTGAGACCTGGAACTCCAGGTGTGTGTGGTGCGTGCAGGGACCACCAGGTTAGAGAGGTAGCAGCCACGCGGTGTGAAAGCGTTTGTGTAGCCCAGCAGCGGAGAGGAGAGAACAGGGATAGGCAGAGGCATAGTTGACAGGCTGTAGCAAATGGCTACACAATGCAGAGGAGATTGGAATGAAATGAACTAAACATCTGGGAAAGGAGAGAGTGGGGCCTCCCTCACCACAACTCCCAAATATAACTCTCCCCAACTTCCACCTCAGAAACTATAATTGTTTCACTGAAACACCCGAATAAAAACTCTCCCAACTTCCACTTTAGAAATTAGAATTGTTGTAAACTACAGCGGTTCAATGTTTCAAGGAATAGACTCAACTTACTTTATTCAGCTAGCTAACTATGACGCCATAGCTAACTAGCATGCTAGCATCCAATAACACACGGTTTAGCACCAATACTTGGTTACAACAAACTACCAATAGTGTGTTAACACACTAAACAGATAATTCGTGTCCGTGTCTAGTTCCTTTCATAACGCATCAATAATTAAACGTTGGCTAGCTAGCACAAATATATTGTATTTAGCTGCTACAGTACTGCTAGCTGGTAGTGTTGGCTAGCTAGCAATGGCTGCTGTGTTGACTTTGTTTGAAAACGGCGCTGCATGCAAACGAATGTAGCTGGCTAAAATTATATTGTATTTGAGTTGCTATAGTACTGCTAGCTGGTAGCGTTGGCTAGCTAGCAATGGCTGCGGTGATGACTTTGTTTGAAAACGGGCGTCGCTGCGAAACGAATGTAGCTGGCTAGCTAACCTCGATAGTTACTCTATACTACACCTTTATCTTTGATACAAATACAACTATGTAGCTAGCCAACATTACACTAATCAAATCGTTCCATTGTAATGTAATGTGTCATATTACCCATGCGGAGCGGAAGTACAGCATGACTACTCACCTCGCCTGCCGGAAGAATAGGCCATATAAGAGGAGGCTTACAAAAGACAAAGTAAATACTTCTAAGCGCTGTATTACTTCCAATCCACATATTTGCAAATTATGGTGGAAAATAAGTATTTGGTCAATAACAAAAGTTTCTCAATACTTTGTTATATACCCTTTGTTGGCATTGACACAGGTCAAACGTTTTCTGTAAGTCTTCACAAGGTTTTCACACACTGTTGCTGGTATTTTGGCCCATTCCTCATGCAGATTTCCTCAGAGCATGATGTTTTGGGGCTGTCGCTGGGCAACACGGACTTTCAACTCCCCTCCAAAGATTTTCTATGAGGTTGAGATCTGGAGACTGGCTAGGCCACTCCAGGACCTTGAAATGCTTCTTACGAAGCCACTCCTTCATTGCCCGGGCGGTGTGTTTGGGATCATTGTCATGCTGAAAGACCCAGCCACGTTTCATCTTCAATGCCCTTGCTGATGGAAGGAGGTTTTCACTCAAAATCTCACGATACATGGCCCCATTCATTCTTTCCTTTACACGGATCAGTCGTCCTGGTCCCTTTGCAGAAAAACAGCCCCAAAGCATGATGTTTCCACCCCCATGCTTCACAGTAGGTATGGTGTTCTTTGGATGCAACTCAGCATTCTTTGTCCTCCAAACACGACGAGTTGAGTTTTTACCAAAAAGTTCTATTTTGGTTTCATCTGACCATATGACATTCTCCCAATCCTCTTCTGGATCCTCCAAATGCCTCTAGCAAACTTCAGACGGGCCTGGACATGTACTGGCTTAAGCAGGGGGACCGTCTAGCACTGCAGGATTTGAGTCCCCAGCGTGCGTGTGTGTTACTGATGGTAGGCTTTGTTACTTTGGTCCCAGCTCTCTGCAGGTCATTCACTAGGTCCCCCTGTGGATTCTGGGGTTTTGCTCACAGTTCTTGTGATCATTTTGATCCCACGGGGTGAGATCTTGCGTGAGCCCCAGATCGAGGGAGATTATCAGTGGTCTTGTATGTCTTCCATTTCCCTAATAATTGCTCCACAGTTGATTTCTTCAAACCAAGCTGCTTACCTATTGCAGATGCAGTCTTCCCAGCCTGGTGCAGGCCTACAATTTTGTTTCTGGTGTCCTTTGACAGCTCTTTGGTCTTGGCCATAGTGGAGTTTGGAGTGTGACTGTTTGAGGTTGTGGACAGGTGTCTTTATACTGATAACAAGTTCAAACAGGTGCCATTAATACAGGTAACGAGTGGAGGAGCAGAGGACCTCTTAAAGAAGAAGTTACAGGTCTGTGAGAGCCAGAAATCTTGCGTGTTTGTAGGTGACCAAATACTTATTTTCCACCATAATTTGCAAATAAATTCATTAAAAATCCTACAATGTGATTTTCTGGATTTTTCTCTCTCAATTTGTCTGTCATAGTTGACGTATACCTATGATGAAAATTACAGGCCTCTCTCTATCTTTTTAAGTGGGAGAACTTGCACAATTGGTGGCTGACTAAATACTTTTTTCCCCCACTGTAGGTCAAATTAAGTTCCTAATCTAGCAGACAGCTTGTACTGCAATTCCCTTTGCACATCAGCAGAAGCAGAGTTTCTTGAAGTATCTGTAAAGCTGAAGAGATAACCCGGGATTAGTTATTTGTTCAAGCTGAATTATTGAAAATGTCATAACAAAGATCAAGTCATGACTGGAGATTGTGATAATTTCTTGAGAGCTCCAGGCTCACAGTAAGCTATCTGAAGAGGAGATCTCTCTCTCTCTCTCTCTCTCTCTCTCATCCTCAGTCTCACTGAATGCAGAACAAATGACACAGTGCGAAGTTCAGCTATATTATGATAAAAAGTCAAGCCTTTTGAAAGAGAGAGAATTCTCATGAAATGGATGAGCAGGCCGCTTAATATTGAATATCTGACACCAGCTTCAGCAAATACAATTGCCAGTCAGTTGGAACCACACAGTCTTGTGGTTTTTCATTTTGGTTTGATTTGTTGGGAAAGCATTGGGACTGTGCAGAATAGAGCTATATCACCCATACAAGACCTACAAGCAGAGTGAGACTGTCCTCCCTCAGAGAGGGAAACTATGGTCCTGAGGCACTGGGGAGGAATAGGGCTCAGGCTCATAGGTGACCTTTTGTTCAGGGGGAACAGTGCAGACAGACCCCTGTGGAGATCCCCTTTCAGGGCTGGGCTCCTACACCAGAGATGGTTTCTTTCTGCTCCTATTCAATACAGAGCAGATTGACTGAGGAGATTTTAAGACACATCTAGATTGGAATCTTTTAAAGTGACTACCAGGTGGAAATGGAATAATTGACTTATATCTTCAATAATGGAACGTGGTTTGGTGTGTATTCAGGGTACTGCCGCCGCTCAGGAATGTCAGCAATTCTATAGATCAGACATGTATTGTGAGCATAAATAATGATAGTCGACGTGAGACTTCAACTCCAGTCAAAGATCTGCAGTTGTGCAATTACTTTGAAGAAAATGGACAGGCGCAGGAGACGAGCTAGGCTTTGTAGTATTCAATTCTCGGAGCAACAGACCATGAATTTAACTCATTTTTAAACTAACTGTGGATTTATAAACTAACTGTGGGAAAGTAAAGTTTTGACTGACTTTGAAGAAGTTCTGAACAAGTAAAATAAATGATACAGTGGGGAAAAAAAGTATTTAGTCAGCCACCAATTGTGCAGGTTCTCCCACTTAAAAAGATGAGAGAGACCTGTAATTTTCATCATAGGTACACGTCAACTATGACAGACAAATTAAGAAAAAATAATCCAGAAAATCACACTGTAGGATTTTTAATGAATTTATTTGCAAATTATGGTGGAAAATAAGTATTTGGTCACCTACAAACAAGCAAGATTTCTGGCTCTCACAGACCTGTAACTTCTTCTTTAAGAGGCTCCTCTGTCCTCCACTCGTTACCTGTATTAATAGCACCTGTTTGAACTTGTTATCAGTATAAAAGACACCTGTCCACAACCTCAAACAGTCACACTCCAAACTCCACTATGGCCAAGACCAAAGAGCTGTCAAAGGACACCAGAAACAAAATTGTATATCTGCACCAGGCTGGGAAGACTGAATCTGCAATAGGTGAGCAGCTTGGTTTGAAGAAATCAACTGTGGGAGCAATTATTAGGAAATGGAAGACATACAAGTCCACTGATAATCTCCCTCGATCTGGGGCTCCACGCAAGATCTCACCCCGTGGGGTCAAAATTATCACAAGAACGGTGAGCAAAATCCCAGAACCACACAGGGGGGACCTAGTGAATGACCTGCATAGAGCTGGGACCAAAGTAACAAAGCCTACCATCAGTAACACACTACGCCGCCAGGGACTCAAATCCTGCAGTTCCAGACGTGTCCCCCTGCTTAAGCCAGTACATGTCCAGGCCCGTCTGAAGTTTGCTAGAGTGCATTTGGATGATCCAGAAGAGGATTGGGAGAATGTCATATGGTCAGATGAAACCAAAATATAACTTTTTGGTAAAACTCAACTCGTCGTGTTTGGAGGACAAAGAATGCTGAGTTGCATCCAAAGAACACCATACCTACTGTGAAGCATGGGGGTGGAAACATCATGCTTTGGGGCTGTTTTTCTGCAAAGGGACCAGGACGACTGATCCGTGTAAAGGAAAGAATGAATGGGGCCATGTATCGTGAGATTTTGAGTGAAAACCTCCTTCCATCAGCAAGGGCATTGAAGATGAAACGTGGCTGGGTCTTTCAGCATGACAATGATCCCAAACACACTGCCCGGGCAACGAAGGAGTGGCTTCGTAAGAAGCATTTCAAGGTCCTGGAGTGGCCTAGCCAGTCTCCAGATCTCAACCCCATAGAAAATCTTTGAGGGAGTTGAAAGTCCGTGTTGCCCAGCGACAGCCCCAAAACATCACTGCTCTAGAGGAGATCTGCATGGAGGAATGGGCCAAAATAGTGTGTGAAAACCTTGTGAAGACTTACAGAAAACGTTTGACCTGTGTCATTGCCAACAAAGGATATATAACAAAGTATTGAGAAACTTTTGTTATTGACCAAATACTTATTTTCCACCATAATTTGCAAATAAATTCATAAAAAATCCTACAATGTGATTTTCTGGATTTTTTTTTTTTTTTTTTCTGTCATAGTTGACGTGTACCTATGATAAAAATTAAAGGCCTCTCTCATCTTTTTAAGTGGGAGAACTTGCACAATTGGTGGCTGACTAAATACTTTTTTTCCCCACTGTATGCCAAGGGAGCTAAGTTATTCTTGGAATAGGAGCAATTTGGTGACCATAACCTTGACATTTAATCAAGGACTAAGACTCAAAACTACAACTAGTATCACGGCTCAGGAGAAGACCCAGATGCAGACAGTTTCGAAGTAACAAAAGCTTATTACAAAAACAGGGGGGCAGGCAAACGACAGGTCAAGGGCAGGCAGAGGTCAGTAATCCAGAACAGAGTCCAAAAGGTACAGAACAGCAGGCAGGCTCAGGGCAGGCAGAGTTCAAAACCGGGAAAACTAGGAGAAAAAAACATGAGTACAGGAAAACCGCTGGTAGACTTGACGAGGCAAGACGAACTGGCAACAGAAAAACAGAGAACACAGGTATAAATACACTGGGGATAATGGGGAAGATGGGCGACACCTGGAGTGGGGTGGAGACAAGCACAAAAAACAGGTGAAACAGATCAGGGTGTGACAACTAGTTTTCCAAAGAATGTGGTCCTAGTCAAGAATCTATGACCCTCAACATCTCTCACTCATATTAATCATATCTTTCAGAGAGCCAAGATATACTTGGAGCTGAATCGTAATATTCAGCATTTGTCAATGAACATATCATAACATCTACAGTGAGGGAAAAAAGTATTTGATCCCCTGCTGATTTTGTACCTTTGCCCACTGACGAAGAAATGACCAGTCTATAATTTTAATGGTAGGTTTATTTGAACAGTGAGAGACAGATTAACAACAAAAAAATCCAGAAAAACGCATGTCAAAAATGTTATAAATTGAGATGCATTTTAATGAGGGAAATAAGTATTTGACCCCTCTGCAAAACATGACTTAGTACTTGGTGGCAAAACCCTTGTTGGCAATCACAGAGGTCAGATGTTTCTTGTAGTTGGCCACCAGGTTTGCACACATCTCAGGAGGGATTTTGTCCCACTCCTCTTTGCAGATCTTCTCCAAGTCATTAAGGTTTCGAGCCTGACATTTGGCAACTCGAACCTTCAGCTCCCTCCACAGATTTTCTATGGGATTAAGGTCTGGAGACTGGCTAGGCCATTCCAGGACCTTAATGTGCTTCTTCTTGAGCCACTCCTTTGTTGCCTTGGCCGTGTGTTTTGGGTCAATGTCATGCTGGAATACCCATCCACGACCCATTTTCAATGCCCTGGCTGAGGGAAGGAGGTTCTCACCCAAGATTTGACGGTACATGACCCCGTCCATCGTCCTTTTGATGCGGTGAAGTTGTCCTGTCCCCTTAGCAGAAAAACAGCCCCAAAGCATAATGTTTCCACCTCCATGTTTGACGGTGGGGATGGTGTTCTTGGGGTCATAGGCAGCATTCCTCCTCCTCCAAACACGGCAAGTTGAGTTGATGCCAAAGAGCTCCATTTTGGTCTCATCTGGCCACAACACTTTCACCCAGTTCTCCTCTGAATCATTCAGATGTTAATTGGCAAACTTCAGACGGGCATGTATATGTGCTTTCTTGAGCAGGGGGACCTTGCGGGAGCTGCAGGATTTCAGTCCTTCACGGCGTAGTGTGTTACCAATTGTTTTCTTGGTGACTATGGTCCCAGCTGCCTTGAAATCATTGACAAGATCCTCCCGTGTAGTTCTGGGCTGATTCCTCACCATTCTCATGATCATTGCAACTCCACGAGGTGAGATCTTGCATGGAGCCCCAGGCCAAGGGAGATTGACAGTTCTTTTGTGTTTCTTCCATTTGCGAATAATCGCACCAACTGTTGTCACCTTCTCACCAAGCTGCTTGGCGATGGTCTTGTAGCCCATTCCAGCCTTGTGTAGGTCTACAATCTTGTCCCGGTCTACAATCTTGTCCCTGACATCCTTGGAGAGCTCTTTGGTCTTGGCCATGGTGGAGAGTTTGGAATCTGATTGATTGATTGCTTCTGTGGACAGGTGTCTTTTATACAGGTAACAAGCTGAGATTAGGAGCACTCCCTTAAGAGTGTGCTCCTAATCTCAGCTCGCACCTGTATAAAAGACACCTGGGAGCCAGAAATCTTTCTGATTGAGAGGGGGTCAAATACTTATTTCCCTAATTAAAATGCAAATCAATTTATAAAATTTTTGACATTCGTTTTTCTGGATTTTGTTGTTGTTATTCTGTCTCTCACTGTTCAAATAAACCTACCATTAAAATTATAGACTGATCATTTCTTTGTCAGTCGGCAAACGTACAAAATCAGCAGGGGCTCAAATACTTTTTTCCCTCACTGTATATAAAATATGTCTGTGTTGAAAGAGAAAACAAATAGGTGAAAAAGTGATTAATCACTGTCCCAATAACGCTCAGTCACTGGTGACTGTCTCTACAGCCACAACACTCCAAGGGGCATTGCATTTATCAGCCTGATGGTATCATATACTCAGTGGCTAGTTTATTAGGTACACCACCCCGTTCACGAAAATGGTTCGCTCCTACAGACAGTGAGTCACATGGTCATGGCTTGCTTTATAAAGCAGGCAGACAGGCATTGAGGCATTCAGTTACTGTTCGATTGAACGTTAGAATGGGCAGAATGAATGACCTAAGCGACTTTGAGCATGGTATGATCGTTGGTGCCAGGCGCGCCAGTTCCAGTAACTCAGAAATGGCCGGCCTCCTGGGCTTTTCACGCATGACAGTGTCTAGGGTTTACCGAGAATGGTGCGACAAACAAAAAACATCAAGTCAGCGGCAGTCGTGTCGTCAAAAACAGCTAGTTGATGAGAGACTTTGAAGGAGAATGGCAAGATTCGTGCAAGCTAACAGGCGTGCCACAAACAGGCAAATAATGATGCAGTACAACAGTAGTGTGCAGAACACATCTCGGAATGCACAACTCGTTGGTCCTAGTCACGGATTGGCTATTGCAGCAGAAGATTTGTCTTGATCCTGCTGTTGTGTCCCAGAGCAGTAGGGTCAGTCTGACCCTTGCCGCAGACAGGGACACGTCTCTTTTCAGCCCTCAGTACACCAAAGAGGTTCCGATATGCCTTTTTTGCATTTAACAGAAGGTTAACACATGCACACAAGTGCTCAAATTATTAATCACAACAAAGGTAATGGGAGTGTAGGCTAATTGGTTTGCATGCTATTTCTGTTACAATTCTCCTGTCAAAAAATGAAGTTGTGGTTTTTGACAGATAATTACTTCAATAGCATATTGTAATTCGGATCCCATACATTTACATTTACATTTAAGTCATTTAGCAGATGCACTTATCCAGAGCGACTTACAAATTGGTGCATTCAACTCAGGATAGCCAGTGGGACAACCACCACTGGGGGAGGGGGGAGGGTGTAGAAGGATTACTGTTATTGTCACGATTCAGACAGACGACCAGAGGACCACAATTGCGTCACACCAGAAAGTTTATTAAACTTAAGGGAAAAGGGAAGTAGGGAGTGAATGAAGGCTCCAGGGGTAACAGGGATCCCGTCCAATGCGCTGGGTCTGTGCCCCCCCAGTGGCAGCGATGCGTCCTATGAAGCCGGTGGTGGGTGGTCCAGAAGTCCTGGGGGGAGACACAGACACAACAGGGCGGAATGAAACCAGGCAGCAGTACAGTTCAAGGGAATCCAAAATACGTAGTAGCAAGGCAGAAGGCTGGTCAGAGTTACCGGGATTGAAGAGTAGTCAGGAGTCGTAATGGCAGAAGCAGGTCTGGATCTCCTAAGGCAGAAGAGTATCCAATAAACAGGCAGGTCCGGGGTCACAAAACCAGGGTGAGCCAGAAGCGCGAGCAAACAGGTTCCGGGTGTGAGCTTTGCAGACGATCTGACACCGGAGAGCTGAAAGACAGGGCCTTAAATACTGGGAGAGGTTAGTGGGTAATGCAGCGCAGCTGGCAGAGTAATAAGAGCCGAGCAGAGCAGGGACAGGTGGAGCTAGTTAGGCTGAGTAGAGAGAGGGAGTGAGCAGAGTGGAAGATAGTGGAAACCAATTAAGGTGGTAACCCGGTGGAGTGAGAGGGCTCATGACAGAACCCCCCAAGGGACGGCCCCAGAAGTCCCAAGAGCAACACCACGCCGGGCGGGAGGAGGGGAGCCGGAGGAGGGCTAGAACTCCTCCGAACGGTCCGAGTGAACGTCCTCATCCTCGGAGGAAGCCGGAGGGCCGTGGTCGGGAGATGGGACAGGTCCCGAGACAGGATCAGGCACAGGACAGGAAGCCGAGCGGGCCGGACGGTTAGGGACCCCTCTGGGGCGGCCCCTACGGATTGCAGGTTGATCAGGATGCCGTTGGTGGAAAGCGGTGATGAGAGTCCTATCCACAATCCGACTAGCTGGCACCCAGGTCCTTTCCTCAGGTCCATAGCCCTCCCAGTCAATGAGGTACTGGAGACCCCTACCCCTCCGTCTGGACCGAAGCAGGCGGCGGACGGTGTAAACCAGACCACCATCGACGAGCCGTGGAGGAGGAGGACCAGGCGCAGCAGGGACCAGCGGACTCTCATGGATGGGCTTAATCTTAGACACATGGAAAGTGGGGTGCACCCTCAGGGAATTAGGCAGTTGGAGCCGGACAGCAGTTGGGCTAATCACTCTTATGATAGGGAATGGGCCAATGAACCGAGGTGCCAGCTTCTGCGACTCCACCCTGAGTGGCAGGTTCTTCGATGACAACCACACCCTTTGACCAACATGGTAGGTGGGAGCAGGAATTCTCCGACGGTTGGCCCCGGTAGTGTAGCTGGCAACGGACCTGAGGAGTGTGGCTCGGGCTTGTGACCAGGTGCGGCGACATCGACGGGCAAAAGCAAGTGCAGATGGGCAAGTAACCTCCTCCTCCTGGCTGGCAAATAGAGGAGGCTGGTATCCATAAACACATTGGAAAGGGGACATACCGATGGCAGAGCAGGTCAGAGAATTGTGTGCGTACTCCACCCATGTCAATTGCTGCGACCAGGAGTGGGGGTTGCGTGAAGTCATGCATCGCAGTGCCTTCTCGAGCTCCCTGATTAGCCCGCTCTGACTGCCCATTGGATTGGGGATGGAATCCGGAAGTCAGACTGACTGTGGCTCCCAGCAGGTGACAGAACTCCTTCCAAAAAGCGGAGGAGAATTGTGGACCACGGTCAGAAACAACATCCCTTGGCAGTCCGTGGATCCGGAAGACGTGTTCCAGGACCACCTGGGCGGTCTCCTTGGCGGTTGGGAGCTTGGGGAGGGAATGAAGTGTGCCATCTTGCTGAAACGGTCAACGATGGTGAGAATGACGGTCATGCCACTTGAAGGGGGGCAGCCCCGTGACAAAGTCAAGGGCGATGTGAGACCAGGGACGTCTGGGCACAGGCAGGGGCTGCAGCAATCCGGCTGGGGGCTGGCAGGCGACTTGTGTTGGTTGCAGATGGGGCAGGCTTGGACGAATTCCCGTACATCCTTCCTCAGAGAGGGCCACCAGAACCTCTGGGCGAGCAGGTTGTAAGTGCGGGTGGAGCCAGGGTGACAAGCTAGGCGGGAGTCATGTCCCCACTGAATGACCTGGGACCTCAGGTCTTCGGGGACAAAAAGGCGGTCAGCTGGGCAAGTGCTGGGACCTGGCTGGTTACGGAGAGCCTCCAGCACCTGTTCCTCAACAGCCCAGGTCAGAGCTGCAACGATGCAGGGACTTGGCAGAATCGACACAGGGTCCTTGGAGGGGTGTCATCCTTCTGGAATTGACGGGAGAGGGCGTCTGGCTTGGTGTTGCGTGATCCAGGCCGGTATGACAGAGTGAAATTAAACCTGGTGAAGAACAGGGCCCAGCGGGACTGCCTGGAGTTCAACCGTTTGGCCGTGCGGATGTACTCCAAGTTCTTATGATCGGTCCAAACGAGAAATGGAATGGTGGACCCCTCCAGCCAGTGACGCCACTCCTCCAAGGCAAGCTTCACAGCCAGCAGCTCACGGTTCCCTATGTCGTAATTGCACTCAGAGGGGGACAACCGACGTGAGAAAAAGGCACAGGGATGGAGCTTCCTATCCTCCGCAGCCCACTGAGAAATCACAGCACCAACTCCCACATCCGAGGCGTCCACCTCCACAATGAATTGCCGGTCCACATCAGGCATCTGGAGGATGGGAGCGGAGGTGAACCTCACCTTGAGGGTACTGAAGGCTTTGTCGGCTGCTGGGGTCCAGGTGAAGGGTTGCTTGGTGCTGGTTAGAGCAGTGAGAGGGGCAGCAACGGTACTGTAGTTCCGGATAAACTTCCTATAGAAGTTAGCAAACCCCAGAAACTGTTGCAGCTTCTTTCTGTTCTCCGGAACTGGCCACGAAGTGACTGCTGATACTTTGGCAGGATCCATTTGGATACTTCCTTCTGCCACTATGTACCCCAGGAAGGCCACTGTCTTGACGTGAAACTCACATTTCTCTGCCTTGGCGTAGAGGGAATTCTCCAGAAGACGATGAAGGACTTGCTGGACATGGCGGGTGTGTTCAGACAGGTTTCTGGAGTAAATTAAGATGTCATCCAGGTAAACGAAGACAAACTTGTTTAACATGTCCCGCAGTACATCATTCACTAGGAGCCTGGAACACAGCAGGAGCATTGGTGAGGCCAAAAGGCATAACCAGATACTCGTAGTGGCCTGTTGGTGTATTGAATGCGGTTTTCCATTCATCTCCCTCCCGGATCCGCACTAGGTGGTAAGCGTTTCTGAGATCCAACTTGGTAAAAACAGTGGCTCCCTGGAGCAACTCAAAAGCAGAGGTGAGCAGAGGCAGAGGGTAGCGGTTTTTCACTGTGATGTCGTTGAGTCCCCTGTAGTCGATGCAGGGGCGAAGAGATCCGTCCTTCTTCCCCACAAAGAAGAAGCCAGCACCAGCAGGAGATGAAGATGAACGGATTAATCCTGCGGACAGAGAGCCATTGATGTAGTCCTCCATGGACTTTCTTTCAGGAGCAGACAACGAATAAAGACGACCCTAGGAGGAGCTGTTCCAGGGAGGAGGTCGATGGCACAGTCGTCACTGGTCGGGTGAGGGGGCAGAGATGTGGCTCTTGCTTTGTTAAACACCTCTCTGAGACCATGGTAGCATTCTGGGACATTGGAGAGGTCCGGAGCGGAGTTAGTAGGTACTGGCCGAGGGGTAGTGCGGCAGCAAGCAGGCAGGTTCGGTGGCAGTCCTCTCCCCACTCCCTGATCACCCCGGTCACCCAGTCGAGCTGAGGGTTGTGCCGGCGGAGCCATGGGTAACCCAGGATGAGGGGTTGGCCTGGAGAGGGGAGCAGGTGAAACTGGATAGTTTCTTGATGGTTTCGGACAGACCCATCGAGACCGGGCCGTGACATGAGTGACCGATCCGAGTAAGTGTCCGTCCAGTGCCCGGGCAGGAATAGGAGGTGTCAAACGGAGGTTCTCCAGTCCCAGTTGGCGTGCCAGCTTGACGTCCATTATGTTGGCTTCGGCGCCAGAATCCACCAGAGCAGCCAGGGTGTGAGTTGAGTCAGAGAGGCGGAGGTGAACTTGCAGCAGGGGTTTGCGGTCGGAGGACTGGATGGTCATAGAACTCGACCGGACTCCCCCCTACGCCCGGTGAGCTTCGGCCCTTTAAAGGGCAGGTTACCACACGATGTCCATCACCTCCACAATAGAGGCAGAGGTTTGAGGTGAAGCGGCGCTGGCGCTCTGCAGGAGTGAGGGAGGCTCGCCCAATCTCCATAGGCTCAGACTGATCAAGCTGACCTGGGTGAGTGGCAGTAGATGACAGGAGCCCAGTCGGATCTCTCCGAATGCCGGTAGTAGGTGGACCTTGGCGCCCCCTCTCACGGCAGCGGGTCTGTATCCTTCTGTCGATCCTGACAGTCAGTGCGATGGCTTCATCAAGAGTGGAAGGCAGTTCATGGGAGACCAACTCGTCCTTGATATAGTCAGCCAAACTATGGAAGAACGCGTCCACCAACGGTGGTGTGTTCCAAGAACTTCGTCTAGCCAGGATTCGGAAGTCGATGGAATGGTCTGCGACTGTACGTCTGCCTTGTCGAATACTGAACAGTTCACGAGACGCCTCTGCGGTGGGTGAATCCAGGTCAAACACCTTCAGCATCTCCTCAGCAAACAGGTCGAAGGTTGCACATGCGGGGGTTTGACGTTCGAACTCTGCTGTTCCCCAGAGTCGAGCTCGGCCCGTCAGGTGAGTGATGGCATACCCAACTTTAGCCCCCTCCGTGGCGAAGGTCCTTGGCTGCAAGGAGAACTGAAGTCGGCAGCTAGTCAGGAATGGCCGGACCTGGGTTGAATCGCCGTTGAACCGCTCGGGGTTTCCAATCTTGGGTTCCGAGCAGCGGCTGCAATGACCGGGGCAGGTAACTCGGGGGCTGGGCTGGTGGGCAGACTGGCTGGGGTAAGGTTGGTGAGGAGTTGAATGAGCATGGCGAGTTGTTGTTGCTGCTGCTGGAACTGCTGCTCATGCTCATCGGTTTCCATGTCGGGGAAAGTGTGCGCTGAGTCCATAATGGTCAGATCGTACTGTCACGATTCAGACAGACGACCAGAGGACCACAATTGCGTCACACCAGAAAGTTTATTAAACTTAAGGGAAAAGGGAAGTAGGGAGTGAATGAAGGCTCCAGGGGTAACAGGGATCCCGTCCAATGCGCTGGGTCTGTGCCCCCCAGTGGCAGCGATGCGTCCTATGAAGCCGGTGGTGGGTGGTCCAGAAGTCCTGGGGGGAGACACAGACACAACAGGGCGGAATGAAACCAGGCAGCAGTACAGTTCAAGGGAATCCAAAATACGTAGTAGCAAGGCAGAAGGCTGGTCAGAGTTACCGGGATTGAAGAGTAGTCAGGAGTCGTAATGGCAGAAGCAGGTCTGGATCTCCTAAGGCAGAAGAGTATCCAATAAACAGGCAGGTCCGGGGTCACAAAACCAGGGTGAGCCAGAAGCGCGAGCAAACAGGTTCCGGGTGTGAGCTTTGCAGACGATCTGACACCGGAGAGCTGAAAGACAGGGCCTTAAATACTGGGAGAGGTTAGTGGGTAATGCAGCGCAGCTGGCAGAGTAATAAGAGCCGAGCAGAGCAGGGACAGGTGGAGCTAGTTAGGCTGAGTAGAGAGAGGGAGGTGAGCAGAGTGGAAGATAGTGGAAACCAATTAAGGTGGTAACCCGGTGGAGTGAGAGGGCTCATGACAGTTATACTATTCCAGGTATTCCTTAAAGAGGTAGGGTTTCAAGTGTCTCCGGAAGGTGGTCAGTGACTCTGCTGTCCTGGCGTCGTGGGGGAGCTTGTTCCACCATTGGGGTGCCAGAGCAGCGAATAGCTTTAACTGGGCTGAGCGGGAACTGTGCTACCGTAGAGGTAGGGGGGCTAGCAGGCCAGAGGTGGATGAACGTAGTGCCCTCGTTTGGGTGTAGGGTCTGATCAGAGCCTGAAGGTAAGGAGGTGCCGTTCCCCTCACAGCTCCGTAGGCAAGCACCATGGTTTTGTAGTAGATGCGAGCTTCAACTGGAAGCCAGTGGAGTGTGCGGAGGAGCGGGGTGACATGAGAGAACTTGGGAAGGTTGAACCCCAGACGGGCTGCAGCGTTCTGGATAAGTTGTAGGGGTTTAATGGCACAGGCAGGGAGCCCAGCCAACAGCAAGTTGCAGTAATCCAGACGGGAGATGACAAGTGCCTGGATTAGGACCTGTGCCGCTTTCTGTGTAAGGTAGGGTCGTACTCTGCGAATGTTGTAGAGCATGAACCTGCAGGATCGGGTCACCGCTTTGATGTTAGTGGAGAACGACAGGGTGTTGTCCAGGGTCACGCCAAGGTTCCTTGCACTCTGGGAGGAGGACACAATGGAGTTGTCAACCGTGATGGCGAGATCATGGAGCGGGCAGTCCTTCCCCGGGAAGAAGAGCAGCTCCGTCTTGCCGAGGTTCAGCTTGAGGTGGTGATCCGACATCCACACTGATATGTCCGCCAGACATGCAGAGATGTGATTCGCCACCTGGTTATCAGAAGGGGGAAAGGAGAAAATGCATTGTGTGTCGTCTGCGTAGCAATGATAGGAGAGACCATGTGAGGATATGACAGAGCCAAGTGACTTGGTGTATAGAGAGAATAGGAGAGGGCCTAGAACTGAGCCCTGGGGGACACCAGTGGTGAGAGCACGTGGTGCGGAGACAGATTCTCGCCACGCCACCTGGTAGGAGCGACCTGTCAGGTAGGACGCAATCCAAGAGTGAGCAGCGCCGGAGATGCCCAACTCGGAGAGGGTGGAGAGGAGGATCTGATGGTTCACAGTATCAAAGGCAGCAGATAGGTCTAGAAGGATAAGAGCAGAGGAGAGAGAGTTAGCTTTAGCAGTGAAGAGAGCCTCCGTGACACAGAGAAGAGCAGTCTCAGTTGAATGACCAGTCTTGAAACCTGACTGGTTTGGATCAAGAAGGTAATTCTGAGAGAGATAGCAGGAGAGTTGGCTAGAGACGGCACGCTTAAGAGTTTTGGAGAGAAAAGAAAGAAGGGTTACTGGTCTGTAGTTGTTGACATCGGAGGGATCGAGTGTAGGTTTTTTGAGGAGGGGTGCAACTCTTGCTCTCTTGAAGACGGAAGGGACATAGCCAGTGGTCAAGGATGAGTTGATGAGCGAGGTGAGGTAAGGGAGAAGGCCTCCGGAAATGGTCTGGAGAAGAGAGGAGGGGATCGGTCAAGCGGGCAGGTTGTTGGGCGGCCGGCCGTCACAAATCGCAAGATTTAATCTGGAGAGATACATATAGCAATCAAATATGTATTGGATCATTTTGTATGTGATGTGAGTACACACAAGCCATAGTGAAATGTGCAAATCCTTTGGACTTTGTCTCAACTCACTAAATATAAATGGCCTCAGTTACGACTGATTTAGGATCCATTCAATTGTTCTACTGTTTAAGTAACAGCCTCCCTGGATTATACATTCAGCATGGGAATATAAAAACCAGTTCCTCGAAACACATTATCCACTTAGTTTGTCATTTTCAAACCCCTTGAGTCTTGTTACAATTTGGTAACTACAATATTTAAAGCCTCTTTGGCACTAGAAAGACTATTCACCACCAAATGTGGATTTAAAGTGGCATTTGCATGGATTATGCGTGGGTTGAGTTTAGCGTTTGAAATTAATTTGAGGTGAAAGGAAAGTGGTATACCTCATTTGAGCACAGTATTGTTGAAGTTTGACGTGCTGAAATCTTATATGACTGTATGCATAATATGCTCACTTTGTACTAGCTGATTCTGATAGGCCCTCGCCTTCTTAGCTGTTGTCTTTTACTGAGCCTGGCCAGATGGCTCAAAACCTCAGTGGTGATATACTGTATCTAAGTACACTCCAGGTCAAGGATATTACAAGCCTTATCCAAACAAATCTACAAACTCCCTTACCATATTGATGAGCATTTTGTTTATTTGCAACCCTCCAGATCTGGTATGGAAACTATTCCGTAACCCCTAGCTACTGCTATTAGGCTCCTCTTGTGCTATAGTATTCTGTTTGAAGTGAATAAGGTACAGTTGGCATCACAGATGTAAAATGTCAGTCCCTCTGCTGTTTGATGCAAACAAACACTCTGAGATTTAAAGCTCTACAAATTCAGCTGAGCGATACAAATATCAGCCAACTAGCTGCAATAAGATATGAACATGACGCCACATATTTCTAAGTCAGCATTATTAACGTGAACATAACGCCACATAACTCTGAGTCTGAGCATTATTAACAGTTCTCTATGAGTGGTTTGAGAGGTCAGGACAGCTCTGTTGTGTGGTGGGGAAATGTGAACTAGAAATGATCAGTGCATTAGAAATAGAATATCAGACTAGTCACAATCCTCCTATCTGAGTTTTGTCCCTCCATTTCCCCACAGAGATCCGTGAAGCTTTCAAGGTGTTTGACCGAGATGGAAACGGGTACATCTCAAAGCAGGAGTTGGGGGTGGCCATGCGGTCGCTGGGATACATGCCCAATGAGGTGGAGCTGGAGATTATTATCCAAAGGCTGGACATGGATGGTGAGTCCCAAACACAAGCAATTTTAAATGTGGTTCACTGAGATAATTCCAGAAAAATCATTGGCCCCATTACATGTGTAAAAGTGTCTGGCTGACAAAACGATTTACGAAATATCCACTCTCCTGTTCCTGCAGGTGATGGCCAGGTTGACTTTGACGAATTTGTTGCACTGCTTGGACCAAAACTTATTGCTGCTGGGATGCCTGATAAGTTCCATGGGGCGAACTTTGACTCTGTATTTTGGAAGGTAAAGTATCACTAGTATCACTATCAGAAGCCTCATCTATGGAGTCTCATTCTCTTAAAATCAAATCAAATTGTATTTGTCACATGCCCCGAATACAACAGGTGTAGACCTTACAGTGAAATGCTTACTTACAAGCTCTTAACCAACAATGCAGTTTTAAGAAAAATAAGTGTTAAGTAAAAAATAGATAAGTAGAAAATAAAAAATACAAATGAAATAACAAATAATTAAAGAGCAGCAGTAAGATAACAGGAGTGAGGCTATATACAGGGGGTACCGGTACAGAGTCAATGTACGGGGGCACAGGTTAGTCGCGGTAATTGAGGTAATATGTACATGTTGGTAGAGTTAAAGTGACTATGCATAGATAATAAACAGAGTAGCAATGCAAATAGTCTGGGTAGCCATTTGATTAGCTGTTCAGGAGTCTTATGGCTTGTGGGTAGCCTTTTGGAGCTAGACTTGGCACTCCGGTACCGCTTGCCGTGTGGTAGCAGAGAGAACAGTCAATGACTAGAGTGGCTGGAGTCTTTGACAATTTTTAGGGCCTTCCTCTGACACCGCCTGGTATAGAGGTCCTGGATGGCAGGAAGCTTGGCCCAAGTGATGTACTGGGCCGTACGCACTACCCTCTGTAGTGCCTTGCGGTCGGAGGCCGAGCAGTTGCCATATCAGGCAGTGATGCAACCAGTCAGGATGCTCTCGATGGTGCAGCTGTATAACTTTTTGAAGATCTGAGGACCCATGCCAAATCTTTTCAGTCTCCTGAGGGGGGATAGGCTTTGTCGTGCCCTCTTCACAACTGTCTTGGTGTGTTTGGACCATGATAGTTTTTTGGTGATGTGGACACCAAGGAACTTGAAGCTCTCAACCTGCTCCACTACAGCCCCGTCGATGAGAATGAGGGCGTGTTCGGTCCTCCTGTAGTCCATAATCATCTCCTTTGTGTTGATCACGTTGAGGGAGAGGTTGTTATCCTGGCACCACACGGCCAAGTCTCTGACCTCCTCCCTATAGGCTGTCTCATCGTTGTCGGTGACCAGGCCTACCACTTCTTTCTTTATCAGAGTTAATTATGGCTTAATATTTCCTAATCAGAGTGAGATGATTTTCCTGAGGGCTTTTAAAGCTTTTGTGATAATAAACCACAGTCAGTCTAATTAGAATTACCATAAAAACATGATAGGAGCTAAATGAGTCATTAAAGAAAGGCCAATTCCACTGTCGTTGTGACATCACGTATTATATTCCTAATTGGCGTTGCAATCGTTCCCCAGAGATTCAAATTTCTATTAAATTTCTCCATGAGAGAGAGAGTATTCCAGAGCAATGTTCTGACAATTAATACAACAACTTTATTAGTCGCTTTATCGTTTAAATTCTTCATCACTCTGTGATGCATAGATCATGACATTGGATGTCATAATAGTCAGGGAGCTGTTCATGATTTTAAACTTTATAACAGTACAAATAATTCACATCAGAGGAGGCTGGAGGATGAGCTATAGGAGGACGGGCTCATTGTAATGGCTGGAATGGAATATATGGAACAGAATCAAACATGTGGTTTCCATATGTTTGATGTAGTTGATACCGATCCATTCATTCCCATTCCAGACATTACAATGAGCCTGTACTCCTATAGCTCCTCCCACCAGCCTCCTCTGATTTACATCCATGTGTCTGTGTTGAGATAGAAACCCTTGCACCTCTTATAATTGTCTAACATAGAAATGCTCCCGTGTAACCTTGCTCAAAGATTGATATGCAGACAGACACCTGTACTCGTGGTCAGTAACCAAGTTTCCATCCAACTTTTTTATGAGAGTAAAGTACATGGCGAAATAAAAATGTCACAACAGGCCTAATGGAAACAGAAAATTTGTCAGGAAATGTCCAAATGTCATCAAAACAAAATACACTAGACAAGGTGGAATCTTTTTGTGTCTGTAAAGTTGATTGTGCGAGAAATGTCAGTGGGAAACGCTTATATGCGCAAATATGGATATAATAACCATCATATCAAAGTAAACTTGGAGTCACATGTTGACATGTTGTGTGGTCCTCCCACTACAACTCATCAGGAAAGGATGCAGTTTATTAGGCTACAGATTAAATAAGTTATGATGAACTTCACAGGGTGGTGAAAGTGCAAGGTGATGAGCTTAATGCTCCTTTCCAATAAATATCAAGGGTCTTATTCTGGTGACATGATGATCGATGCTTGACTGATGTTTGACCAAAAAATAATATTGTCGCTCTTATCCATAATAATCTCATCATGTAGACTAGCCTACCCGCACTGTATCCGTTGTTGGCTAGAGCACATGTGCCAAGACCAGAGTAGGCACATTTGCTATTTAACGCAACCGTTTTTGTGACAAAACTATTGGTAGAGTGGAAAATGCGATGGAAACACATTGAACTTTAGATTTTTATTCGGTACATGAAAACTTAAGGAAAACATTTATTTTTGTGTGCAGTGCGTCATCACATGCTAATTTTTATCCACAACAAGTCCGTTTGGTGGGAACACACCACTGGTGGGAAAATTGGCATATTTTCTTAATGTGTATTTTAGAATATTCACATTCAAATCTGTCGCCAGATGGAGGGAAACCTAGCTAGTTTGTGTCTGGTACTATCCCCCAGTGTGACATGTCGAAGCTAACAGTAGATGAGCTGAAGAGGCTGCTGTATGACACCTTCTGTGACCACCTCACCATGAAAGACATTGAGAACATCATCATGACCGAAGAGAGCCACCTGGACAACCAAGTGTGCCAAGTGGACATTGACAGTAAGAGCTTTCAACCAGCCCAGTCTTGTTTACACATTGTTGATAAATACAGCTATGCAATATTTCTTATGAGCAAAATTCATGCTACTGTCTTACGAAGTCTTGTAATCGATGAAGTACAATGTATTGTGTATTGTTTTGCTGATAGATTTCTCTCTCTGTCATTTTCTCTCTATTTTTCTCTCTCTCTTCACAGCGAGCCCAACACAACAGGTGAAGCACACTTGTGTGCGGAAGAGTCTGATTTGTGCTTTCGCCTTCGCATTTATCATCAGCGTAATGCTTATTGCAGCTAACCAGATGCTCCGTAGAGGTATGAAGTAGAAAGCCCTGTCCTCCACTACCAGAGGGGAAAATAGTTTTCTTCGTTGTCCTTTCACACTCAATCCAGTGACAAATTAAACTGACAAAAAGGAACCAAAATGACATGTCTTTTTTGATCCAGAGACATAAACTGAGTCTACAAAACATTAAGAACACCTTCATCAATTGTCTCAAGGATTAAAAATCCTTCTTTAACCTGTGTCCTCCCCTTCATCTACACTGATTGAAATGGATTTAACAAGTGACATCAATAAGGGATTATAGCTTTCACCTGGATTCACCTGGTCAATCCATGTCATGGAAAGAGCAGGTGTCCTTAATGTTTTGTACATTCAATTACCATTCTGTCCTGAGATCCAGCACAGACCGAACCCCCTGTTACTAAAACTGTCAACTGGACGAATGGGCATTCAGTGATGTAAAGTAACTAGTTTTAAGTTTCACATTTTATTAGTCGTATGTACAGGATACACATGGTATACACCGTCCAACTAAATGCTTACTTGCAGTTTCCTTCTCGACAATGCAACAACAATAAGAAATAATAAAAGATAAGAATACGAACAATAAAGTAAATGGCAGTAGAATATTTTTTTGTTTGTTGCATAAGTATAATACAGGAAGGCACAATTTATAGTCCAATATTTACACGTGTATCAGAGGAAGGGATGATTGGGGGCAAGTGTTTCAATTGTGCAATATTAGCAATAGTAAATAAGAGCCTGGTAGCAGTAGTTGTGATGTGTGTGTAGCATGAATGTACTGTGTGTGTGTGTGCTAAGGTGCGGAGAGTCAGTGCAGGTGGTCAGTCCAGTTAAACTGTTCGGCAGTTTGATGGCTTGTGGATAGAAACTGCCACTGAGCCTGTTGGTATCAGTCCTCATACTCTGCCCGACGGTAAGGGAGTGAACAGATCGTGGCTGGGATGGGTGGGGTCCTTGATGATGCTGCGAGATTTCCTCAGGCAAGTAGATTTCAAGTAGATGTCCTGGATGGGTGGGAGCACGGTCCCAGTGATGTACTGGGACGTCTTCACCACCTGCTGGAGTGACTTGCGGTCGTGGATGGAGCAATTCCTGTACCAGACCGTGATGCAACCAGTCAGGGCACTCTCAATGGTGCAGCAGAAGTATGTGGAGAGGACCCAGGGTGGCATGCCGAATTTCTTCAGCCGCCTTAGGAAGTAGAGGCACTGTTGTGGTGGTGTTGTTGGTCCATGTCAAGTCCTCGGTGATATGGATGCCGAGGAACTTAAAACTGCTGACTCTCGCTACTGCAGTCCCGCTGGATGATGTGGAACTATACTGAACAAAAATATAAATGCAACATGCAACAATTTTAACGATTCTACTGAGTTACAGTTCATATAAGGAAATCAGTAAATTTAAATAAATAAATTAAGCCCTAATCTATGGATTTCACATGACTGGGCAGGGGTGCAGCCATGGGTGGGCTTTATTACAAAAGGGCTTTATTACAGACAGAAATACTCCTCAGTTTCATCAGCTGTCCAGGTGGCTGGTCTCCGACGATCCCGCAGGTGAAGAAGCCGGATGTGGAGGTCCTAGGCTGTCATGGTTACATGTGGTCTGCGGTTGTGAGGCCAGTTGGACGTACTGCCATGTTCTCTAAAACGACGTTCGAGGCGGCTTATGGTAGAGAAATGAACATTAAATTCTCTGGCAACATCTCTGGTGGACATTCCTGCAGTCAGCATGCCAATTGCACGCTCCCTCAAAACTTGAGACATCTGTGGCATTGTGTGACAAAACTGCACATTTTAGAGTGGTATCAGTATTGTCCCCAGCACAAGGTGCACCTGTGTAATGTTCATGTTGTTTAATCAGCTTCTTGATATGCCACACCTGTCAGGTGGATGGATTATCTTGGCAAAGGAGAAATGCTCACTAACAGGGATATAAACAAATTTGTGCACAAAAGTTGATTGAAATAAACTTTTTGTGCGTATGGAACATTGCTGGGATATTTTATTTTGGCTCATGAAACATGGGACCAACACTTTACATGTTGCGTTCATATTTTTGTTCAGTATAAGTAAAAATACTTTGAAGTACTACTTAAGTATTTTGGGGGGGTATCTGTACTTTACTATTTATATTTTTGACAACTTTTACTTTTACTCCACTACATTTTCCCTGAAAACCCTAAAGTACTTGTTACATTTTGAATGCTTAGCAGGTCAGGAACATTGTCTAATTCATGCACTTATCAAGAGAACACGCGGCCATCCCTACTACCTCTGATCTGGCGGACTCAATGTGGTCCTCTGTAGCTCAATTGGTAGAGCATGGCGCTTGTAACGCCAGGGTAGTGGATTCGATCCCCGGGACCACCCATACGTAAAAATGTATGCACACATGACTGTAAGTCGCTTTGGATAAAAGCGTCTGCTAAATGGCATATTATTATTATTATAAACACAAAAGCTTTGTTTGTGAATGATGTCTGAGTGTTGGAGTGTGCCCCTGGCTGTCTGTAAAAATATATAAATAAAAAAAATTACCATATGGTTTGCTTATTATAAGGAATTTGAAAAGTTTTAAAGCATTTACTTTTACTTTTGATACTTAAGTATATTTAAAACCAGATACTTTTAGACTTTTACTCAAGTAGTATTTTACTGGGTGACTTTCACGTTTACTTGGGTCATTTTCTATTAAAGGTATCTTTACTTTTACTCAAGTATGACAAGTGTGGGCCAGAAACCTGAGGCACAAAATGTCTTGTTTACTGTTTACCATTAGTTTCAGATGTTCTGAAGGCTACCACCAAACGCTTTGTATCATACACAAATACTAAGCAGTTGTACCATCTCTTTGATTCACCTCACCATCATTTTGCCCTATACCATTCACAATGGAAAGAAAGGGGAATTTATTAGCCTCCTATTTCCTATGAGATAAATGTGTGAAGCCGTAGTGTCTGTGCTCTATTAGTAACCATGTTGTCTGGAACATATTGACATTACTAGTATATATTATGTGGCGTTACATCCTGCCATTGCAAAGCATGTAGCCAATGGCAGTCGTTAAAGAAAATGTGACAAGTAGTGAATGAGATTGGAAATGTGGAGATATGATTTTGGTGAATTTCTTAGGCACAGGTAATATATTAATTGTCATCATCAAACCTAAGATGGGATCTGCCAATCCTAGCTTTTGAGCCACTGTTCCGACTGCTGGCTCACCCCAGTTCTCCTTCTAAACATACAGCACATGTACAGTACATGTAAATAATACCAAGTAATACAATTTGTGTACTTCCTCTGTGGCGTTTAACTTCAAAGTCAGATGTATTTATTAAAATGATTATGCAAATTATAGTTATTATTGCAAAAAGGTACATTGTACATGACCGTTTTCTGTAAATATTTATATTCAGTGAGTAACAAGTTTTACAGTATGCGGTGAAGGACATTGAAACATATCATGGAAGACAATGTTGTTTTGTTTGGCTGTTGACATGGTCCACCAAAAACAACATTCAGCTATTGTTTCGATTTTGACATGGTTATATTTTCTTAATGGAAGAAGAGACGATATATTACAGATGATGATATCAATAATGTAAACATATGATAACCAGGGTTCTAATGTATGATTTCCAGGTTTACTGAAACTGAAATATTATTCTAACACAATTAATATGTTAATGGCCATGTACTTACATTTTATGTATTGCTCTTTTGTCATATTTATTTTTAAGAATCTGTGTTTATCATATATTAAGAATTGAATTATCGTTTTGATGAAATGCTGTATATTTTGTATTAAGACTATAACATACCAGATAATAATATATAAAGTAAAGTGAAAAAGAATGGGGCTTGTAATAGTCTAGGGCAATTCCAAGGTACAAGAGTGATGCTGAGACTTTTCAGACTTGTTAAAAGTAATCCTTGAGCATGAAGTTGTATGGTTTGTTTAACTTTGCAATCATTGGTTTTTGTTTGACATACATTTTAAAGTGAAATATCTGAGTCTCAGCATCGGTCTGTTAATGTGGAATTGCCCTCTACCCTGCTGAGGATGACAAAATGTTGCTTTGTTATCTGTTCATATTGACAGAGTGTACAAAACATTGAGGTCACCTTCCTAATATTGAGTTGCACCCCCCTTTTGCCCTTAGAACAACCTCAATTCGTCAGGGCATGGACTCTACAAGGTGTCCAAAGCGTTCCACAGGAATGCTGGCCCATGTTGACTCTAACGCTTCCCATAGTTGTGTCAAGTTGGCTGGATGTCCTTTGGGTGGTGGACTGTTCTTGACACACACGGGAAACTGTTAAGCGTGAAAAACATTACATTTTTTTTTACATTTTAGTCATTTAGCAGACGCTCTTATCCAGAGCGACTTACAGTTAGTGAGTGCATACATTTTCATACTGGCCCCCCGTGGGAAACGAACCCACAACCCTGGCGTTGCAAGCGCCATGCTCTACCAACTGAGCTACAGGGAAAAACCCAGCAGCGTTACAGTTCTTGACACAAATCAGTGCGCCTGGCGTTCAAAGGCACTTCAATCTTTTGTCTTGCCCATTCACACTCTGAGTGGCACACTTACATAATTCATTTCTCAATTGTCTCAAGGCTTAAAAATCCTTCTTTAACCTGTCCCCCCCCCCCTTTATCTACACTGATTGAAGTGGATTTAACAAGTGACATCAATAAGGGATCATAGTTTTCACCTGGATTGACCTGGTCAGTCTATGTCATGGAAAGAGAGGTGTTCTTAATGTTTTGTACACTCAGTGTATATTAGAATTAACTATATGACTACATGCATTTGTGCAAATGTGAAATAGCCAGTGTAATAGACAATACATACAAAAATATTAAAGCAATGATATTGCATATGAACAATGTTACATTTAATAAATGAGGAGAATCTGTTCATGTAGTTTGTTGAGAGCTGATCTGATGTTTTACTCTTATCCTTCAATGTGTCATGTAGCAGTTTTGTGATTGTGATTGTCATCAAGTCAAACATAGTGCACTTTGTGTCAAACACAGGAGGAAATCCACATATCGATCATTTCAGAATAAAATGTTTTATGGACCAACTATTCTTGATAGAAAAAGAAACATTTTGGGTCAGAAATTAATGTCTTGCAAATATAAATTAATGCAATATACAGGTAAATGGTGAATGGAAATTATCCCTCATGTGAACCTTTAAGTGTCCTAGCACTGTCTAATGTTGCCTTCTTTCAGCATCAGTAAACTCTTCCTATGCACTGTAGACGCAGAGGCGGCAGGTAGCCTAGCGGTTAAGAGCGTTGGGCCAGTAAGTGGTTTGAATCCCTGAGCCGACTATGTGAAAATTCTGTCGATGTGACCTTGAGCAAGGCACTTAACCCTAATTGCTCCTGTAAGTCGCTCTGGATAAGAGCGTCTGCTATATGACTAAAATGTAAATGCACATACAGTATGTACCCATCACCACATCAAATATACATTTATAAAAGTGATGTCTGGATGCATGTTGTCCAATAAACACAAACCTAAATAGCCTTGTCAAATGTTTTTATTCCTATCGTTCGGATACTGTAGCTTTTTAAGGGAACAGACATAAGTATTGTAATGTTTTAAGATGTAGTGTGTGTAAGTCAAGGCTAGTGATTATTGGTGTGTTATGTTGTGAGCCAACAGGTGATACACACATTCATATAAGACTGCCTCAAAATCTACTCAGGGAATTTACTAGAATGTGATAGAAATAAGGAAATGATACAGAAATGTGTAGCTGCTTTCTAATTAAGTTTGAATATGACTCTTTCAGCTGATTTATGTAGCACCATTAGTGTTGTGGCTGAAGCTCTATGGTGGAATCCCAACAGGCCAGTGGCCCTCCCTTCTGACAGACATCAGTAGCTCTGGGTCCCTGGGACTCAAATCCCAGCATGAGTAGACAGGAAAACTTTAGATACAGAGCAGTAGCAGACATCACTAGAGAGGTCAAAATGTTCAGTAAACCAGACAGAGGTGGAAAAGGAGACAGACAGTTGAAAAAGAATGGAGTTGGAAATCGGAATCTCAATGTTCTTGGCCCATTTCACTTTCTTCTGAGCCTACCAGAATAATCCCATGGGAAGTCCATTTTAGGACCATCAATATCCTCCAAATTACCATAGAGGAGAGTGAATTGGAAGTTCTGTTTTACGTGACTATATAATTGTTCATAAATTATTGATATGGCAACATACCAGCAATCCTGCCTGAAATTCCCATCCATAGCCTCTGGGGTCTGACAAATACATAATGGTAGTTCTTTCTGCACTGTTTACTAACAGGAATCAAATAATAAAAGACAGTGAGTACTCAAGTGGGGATTGATAAAGTGACGTGTTATCAGAAGAGAATCAGCAATACAACATATGGCTATGCTGTTGTATGAAAATATATCTTCAAGGGATGATATTAAAAGCTGACAGCCAACTTTTCAGAGCACTAATATTACATCAGCATGAATGTAACATCAATAGTCTAATCCATACACAGTAATGGCAAGGATCCATTTGATCACACAGCTTGATTTTCCATGAAATCATGCAACAAAGCTACTGACCTAAGGGTTCCCATATCTCTCGTTGTTTACATGTCAGACTCCTGTTTGATGATATCGTGTCTTGACAAGCTGATGGCCTGAGAGGATCTGACATGGAGGCACTCACTGAAGTTTAGTCCCAAACAAGGCATGTCTTCTCTTCACCCCTCTGACAGTGACAGTTCTTTGACTCACACCCAGGGAAGGCACTTCCTTTCTCCCTCGAGGTCCTCCATCTCACAAGAGTCTGGTAGACTGTCTATAACATTCCTCTAAGGGGACTTTGGCAGACACTAGTTGCTTGCTTCAGCTGGCCAAAGATCTCTCAAAGGACTAATGGCTCTAAGGGAAAGATCCAAAGATGACGAGACATGACTTTGGATCATATTGACGACTGTATAGTTTGTCCCCTGGGAGAAGGACAATTCAGACCAACTTCGGATCATATTGACGACTGTATAGTTTATCCCCTGGGAGAAGGAAAGAAATTAATTTGTACATTTTTCATAGGAATTTAATTTTCTGAATGATGGTAAATAGCCAAAGAATACAATCAACTGAAATTATTATGCAATGGATCTAAATAAAAAATGGTGCTGTTTGAAATGGGTTTCTTTGAGCAGTGCAGATATGCAGAAAATAATTAAAACTGAATGATGGTAATCTATGCCTTTATTCCTTTTCCATCTTTTTTATTTTGCATATCCGGTATCCTAACTCCACATTGCCCTTCATAGACTGTAACACATACCACCTCAGCAAAGAGTCTAAATAAATAATATTCTAGGGACCACAAAATCTAATAATATCTACATCCCTTTGAAAACATCTAGGCCGCTTTCCAGACTACGACAAAAATATATAACTGGGACACATTTTGTTTAGAATATTGTGTGGCTAGAGTAAGACTCAACAGTTAAGTTTTAAACATTCATACAACATGTTATTCTCCTGAGATTTGTCAAGCTGTTTTAAGTATTTACTTAAATTTATTTGTTAGAATAGAAAGCTAAAATGGTGGGATGGTTTTAAAACAGGATCTAAGTTTGGAATAGTGCCTGCAGTTGCTGAATTACTCAGAGCAATTGGGGGTAAGCCTGGCACTCGTTCCCCAAAAGGCAATGCAGAACCTTGCTTGTCTTAATTAAATGTTACGACTTTTGGTGCTTGTCTCGGGAACGGGAGAATGTGCCAAGCCTCAATAATAATTCATTCATTAATGCATCTCGGACTGCATACCAATGACAGGTCCAACTAGCAGCTGCATACACTATGAATATATTATCAATTACCTCACTGCATCTTTACAACCATTATTGCTGCATAATGCAAAAATCAACCTTCCTTTTCCATTTATTTTCAATCAACCTTTCAATTCCAAACAATTTTTATTAGATACTTATCAGCCAAATATTCATTTCCAGTTGCTTTACGTTGCCGTTTTCTTGAACTGGATAATGATCTACATGACGCATACTGTAGGAAGCAATCATGATAATTCCATATGTTGACCCTAATTCCAAGCTATCTACTAGGGTGATATCTATTAAATATCAATAAAAATATGACAATGATTAATGACCAATCAGTGAAATGAGGTTTGACCTGGCTGGCATGCGCTGGCAACAACTGAATCTCATCAGTTCCTGGTGCATTTGCTTTCAGCATAGAAGCTGAAGAGCCATTTCTCTTACAACTGCATGTTGCAAATCAAAAGTTAAATTGTAGTGTTGATTTGCTGTTTGGGGATTTTACTCTGCATTTAACCTCAAGCCCATGAAAGCCAAATTCAATGTTTGAATGACCGGACTGTGAAAAACAAACCGACTCACAGTGAAGGACCTCTGCTACTGCCAGGTGCCTACAGCACATAGTTAATAACGGAACATCGGTAGGGAGGGGGACTGTTGTAGAATAACAAAAAATACAAACTGCTTTCAGTGACACCTGTGTAAAATGCAATTACACTAACATCAACCTGTTACAAAATAGCCTACTGAGATATTTCCAAGACAGGTGACTTACAGTGAGGGAAAAAAGTTTTTGATCCCCTGCTGATTTTGTACGTTTGCCCACTGACAAAGAAATGATCAGTCTATAATTGTAATGGTAGGTTTATTTGAAGAGTGAGAGACAGAATAACAAATAAATCCAGAAAAACGCATGTAAAAAATGTTATAAATTGATTTGCATTTTAATTAGGGAAATAAGTATTTGACCCCCTCTCAATCAGAAAGATTTCTGGCTCCCAGGTGTCTTTTATACAGGTAACGAGCTGAGAATAGGAGCACACTCTTGCTCCTAATCTCAGCTTGTTACCTGTATAAAATACACCTGTCCACAGAAGCAATCAATCAATCAGATTCCCAACTCTCCACCATGGCCAAGACCAAAGAGCTCTCCAAGGATGTCAGGGACAAGATTGTAGACCTACACAAGGCTGGAATGGGCTACAAGACCATCGCCAAGCAGCTTGGTGAGAAGGTGACAACAGTTGGTGCGATTATTCGCAAATGGAAGAAACACAAAATAATGGAAGAAACACAAAATAACTGTCAATCTCCCTCGGCCTGGGGCTCCATGCAAGATCTCACCTCGTGGAGTGGCAATGATCATGAGAACGGTGAGGAATCAGCCCAGAACTACATGGGAGGATCTTGTCAATGATCTCAAGGCAGCTGGGACCATAGGCACCAAGAAAACAATTGGTAACACACCACACCGTGAAGGACTGAAATCCTGCAGTGCCCGCAAGGTCCCCCTGCTCAAGAAAGCACATATACAGGCCCGTCTGAAGTTTGCCAATGAACATCTGAATGATTCAGAGGAGGACTGGGTGAAAGTGTTGTGGTCAGATGAGACCAAAATTGAGCTCTTTGGCATCAACTCAACTCGACGTGTTTGGAGGAGGAGGAATGCTGCCTATGACCCCAAGAACACCATCCCCACCGTCAAACATGGAGGTGGAAACATTATGCTTTGGGGGTGTTTTTCTGCTAAGGGGACAGGACAACTTCACCGCATCAAAGGGACGATGGACGGGGCCATGTACCGTCAAATCTTGGGTGAGAACCTCCTTCCCTCAGCTAGGGCATTGAAAATGGGTCGTGGATGGGTATTCCAGCATGACAATGAACCAAAACACACGGCCAAGGCAACAAGGAGTGGCTCAAGAAGAAGCACATTAAGGTCCTGGAGTGGCCTAGCCAGTCTCCAGACCTTAATCCCATAGAAAATCTGTGGAGGGAGCTGAAGGTTCGAGTTGCCAAACATCAGCCTCGAAACCTTAATGACTTGGACAAGATCTGCAAAGAGGAGTGGGACAAAATCCCTCCTGAGATGTGTGCAAACCTGGTGGCCAACTACAAGAAACGTCTGACCTCTGTGATTGCCAACAAGGGTTTTGCCACCAAGTACTAAGTCATGTTTTGCAGAGGGGTCAAATACTTATTTCCCTCATTAAAATGCAAATCAATTTATAACATTTTTGACATGTGTTTTTCTGGATTTTTTTGTTGTTATTCTGTCTCTCACTGTTCAAATAAACCTACCATTAAAATAATAGACTGATCATGTCTTTGTCAGTGGGCAAACGATCAAATACTTTTTTCCCTTACTGTAGGTTTTTATCACGTATTCAAGTAAGACAGCCTCAATGTACATTGGGACTCTGCTTGTAATTCTCTTGCGGAGCCAAGAGAGACCGTTGTTAATATGTCACATTTCAGCGGGGAATGTACTCAGTATTCAGCAAAGCAACTTCTCATTGGAGGAGGTTAAGGTGTTAAAGAGCAGTGAGGATGGTAAAGGGAAGCAGAGCAGATATAAAGAGCACAGTGTACCGGCAATTAAGCAACCAATGCAAGCTGAATACTAATGGTTGGATGGTAGCAAAAAGCTACTATTAATAGCTACAAACTTTTCTACTTAGAATTTTGTTTGGGTACAATGACTACTTTGGTGAATAGTTTGAATACATGCAAAACTACAAGTGTTGATGCAAGTTATCCACAGTAAAATGTCATAACTTAGTTATGTGGAGTTATTTTATGCCTGGAAATCTCAGGGCCAGGGAAACTTATCAGGGCTCTCGGTGGCAGGTAGGCAGACACTAAGGCCTTGAGACAAGTCATTAACTGTAGTCCTGCTCCAAAATTGGCCCTGTGAGTTTTTATCACAGAGCCCAGAGATGTAATACAGCCAGCATGGCCATAATATTCATCAGAGTAGAGGAGGTACTCACACTGCTGGCCAACCAACCAGGTAAGGATCCCTGCCCTGGCATCTCCCTCAGAGGCAATCTGAAACCAATTGAAAATGTTATTCTAGGGTGTAGCGGTTTGGGTTTCAATCTGTGTCACTGCCACAGGAAAGGCAGATGCTGCTGGCAAAGGGTCCCTGTCACATGGTGATGTGACATCCTGCCAAGACACGGTCTGGTCTGGCCCTCAGTTGTGTGGCACATACTGACAGGGCTCCATTAACACACTGAAGTAAGGTCCTGAATACCACTTGTTCTATTATCCCATAAAAAATGAAAAGTGGGGAAACAAAGTCCAGTTAAAACACTATTTTATTACCTGAAGATAGGAACACAAAAACCATGTTTTTACAAAAATGGCCCCCATCCTCAGTGACGAGGTAAAGCTGCAACATCCATCCATTCGAAATAAATCTTCCCAACATACACAAACCACTTTACCCTCATAAAGAATATGTAGAGGGAAGGAAATCACATTCCCCTTGATAACAAAAAGTGTTTTTCAAAATGTATAAATGGTAGCCATTCCAGTTCTGCCGCTTTCCTGAGGTCATCATTTAAAAAGCATTACAACCTCACATTCTGCAAATTTCTAATTCATAATACATTTTCTTGAATGCAAGGACTTACTCAACAAGTCTGCATGCACATAACTCATAAGACTAATGTAGTCTGTAATGAAGAAACTCAATTAAAATATGAAGATAAAAAATTCACTCACTTTTATCAAGTAAAAGTTTGAGGTCTATTAAAAAGAAATGATCAGTTCTTGCATCACCACATGGAACTTTGAGAAAAAAATGGTGAACCTGCTTTAATTAACCCCATTCAGTTCTGACTGACTTTCTATCCACTAGGGGGAGGCGACAAAAGTGAGGGACGGAGGTCAGGAATGGTGAGGAAATGTGGCGGTATATCATTCTCTGGTTGATTCTCATCATCTTCCTCTTTCAAAACACTTAAGGGAGTAAAATAGATTAACAATTTTAGGAAAAGGAAAAAGAGGAAAAGCCATCTTCACACTGACTGTATGAAATCTGACTCTGTGCAAGGGAAAATAACACTTTAGCACTAGCATGCACTGTATGTAAGTACTGACAGCCTTTGACCATTGATTCATTCTGTACCTTCCACTGATGAGGGCGGCCCTCTTCTTCTCCCTCCTAGTGAGCCACTCCTCTATGCTCTGCTCAGGGGATGCTCTGTGCTCCAGGTCCTCTCTGCTCCGTCTTTCATCTAGAGATTAGACTGCACCCCTTAATATGGATCTAATTAACACAATCACCATGGTAACTTTGAATTCTGAGCGAAATTAGTAAAGATGCTTACTATGAGGGATTTCATTGAACCACCTAAATGAACAGAGTGGCATTGTGTGTTCATAATTCAAACACCAAAGTAACTTGCCACCATAATGATGTAAATTGTACTTTAAAAATGTTTTATCATCATGCAAGGTATAACTAAAACGACGACGACACCATTGCTCATAAATGAATACCCTCCATATGAGGACCATGTCCATGGCAGACAGTGCCATCTTGTGGAAACAAGTCACCTTCAATCTGCATTTTTAGGTTCTCCATGTCCCTCTGACATGTGAGAGAATCTGCATTTGTTGCCAAACACACACTGGCCTGACGCAAAGGACAAAAATATAAGCATTACACACAGATAAATTGTAAGGGTCTTTAATTCATTCATGACATGTTCCTTGTATCTTTAATTGTAGTCTTTACTCATCTTTTGAAACTTCCTGCAGGGTTTCTTAGTCTGTTCATCATACAGGATGGCTGCTGTATCTGTGATGAGAGAAGAGGTGTCATAATGTGTACACTGGCCTCCCGAGTGGCGCAGTGGTCTAAGGCACTGCATTGCAGTGTTAGCTGTGCCACTAGAGATCCTGGTTCGAATCCAGGCTCTGTCGTAGCCGGCCGCGACCGGGAGACCCATGGGGCGGCGCACAATTGGCCCAGCGTCGTCCAGGGTAGGGGAGGGAATGGCTGGCAGGGATGTAGCTCAGTTGGTAGAGCATGGTGTTTGCAACGCCAGGGTTGTGGGTTCGATTCCCACGGGGGGTATGAAAAAAATAAAATAATAATGTATGCACTCACTAACTGTAAGTTGCTCTGGATAAGAGCGTCTGCTAAATGATGTAAATGTACACTAAAATCTACAGCCTATTACCACAAGTATGTGTCAGATGATAAAAACAATGGACTGCAGAGATAGGGTCACTGTCAACTCTTTTTAGAAAAGGGCTTGAACTGAATTGTATTTGATCACATCATTCTGAATTTAACCCCAACCATCTCTTTATGCTGTTATTTTGTAATTATATTACGTCTTCTGATTGGTTACTGTGTCAAACCTTTATGCCCTGATCTGATGAAGGAAACCAAGCCTAAACACATTCCATGTAGCTTCCTCCTATGGGCAGGTGGGGGAGTACTATTCATGTCTGACTGTTAGTTTCCTGGTTCGTTATCTATATGTTTTGTGTATGCAATGTGTGAGCTGTGCCAAGATTTTCCTATTGTAGGACAATAAACGTGATTCTGAAAACACATTGGCGACTTGCCGTTGGTCCTGCTTGTCTATCAAAATGCCAAGTAATTAAAAGCCTTTTTAAATCAAGAAGTTCCTTCATCTGTTCTTCAAAAGTGAATTGATGGGAAAAGTAAGCCCCACGATAATGTTTTGTTTACCAAGCGATGGCCATCATCCCCTTTGTTTTTTCTGCCAGTCCATATACAACCCAAGTCTCCATGAACGTATAGTTTTTACCAACTTGAGCGCACCAACACAATGTTTCTTCAGACCCAGGCCCCAACTATGTTGGACTGAAACTCTTGGGAAATGAAATTACTTACCTCTGAAATGGTCAAACCAGGCCTTTTTAGATCTGTAGTGTTGAACACCGTACAGGTGTTTTTTCCTGTTATGCATGTTGTCCTGAAAGGACCGGTCACAGTAATACCGCTCCCCCATGGTTGAGATTCTGTCCTCAGTTCAGTCAGCTATAGAGTCACCTCATATCTCTGAAACCAAACACAATGGCTGTGTTCAAGAGCATCAAAACCGTGATGTATCATAAATTGTGACAGACTAACTAATCTACAAATAATAATGAGTTGTTATTTATGATGCAAGGTGATTTGTAGATCAGTCAGTTGGCAGTCGACTGCACTGTTAAATGCAATGTCGAACAAGCCCAATGATTGAAAAAATTACCATCACATTACAGGCCCCAATCGAAGTGCCAAGACCTTGAAGTGCTTACCATGCAGTGAGTCAAGGGTTGGCCAACTCTTCTTGTATAGAGCTACTGGGTACGCAGGCTTTTGCTCCAACATTACTTTCTACACACCTGATTTCATAGGCTACTAATCCCCCAACCCCCTGCTCATCAAGACTTTAGTTAGCTGAATCAGGGCCAGAGAAAGGGTAGCTCTCGAGAACCCAAGGCCATACAGCCGTGATACAAACTCGGTCTAGAACCTACGTTCACTCCAGCCACCATGGTTGACCAATGACCTGACCAGCCTTGTCTAACGCTATTAGCTATAAAGAAATAAGCAATACTAACCTTTTTATATGAGGATTGGGACACTCAGTAAAAGTATTCAGTATATTTCTGATCCCCAGCCCCCAGCCCCAACAATTAACACATACTACAACTTTCTCCAGTGCTACACATTCCTTTGTCTCATGCCCTTCTGCACACTTCTCACACCTAGGAACCTCCCTCCTACACACTGCTGCCACATGCCCACAAGCTTGACACCTGTAACAACGTAATGTACTTGGCTCAAAAGCTCATACGGGATAACTTATATATCCTAACATCACTTTGTCGGGCAAAGATTAAACATCAAAACTCAAAAGGACAGACAACGACTCTCACGCCACCCTGTCACCACTCACGCCACCCTGTCTGCGTCGCACCAAATGACAAGCATCAAAAACATCGGGAATCTTCCCCTTCAATTGGTCAACTTTCACATTTACTCCTATCCAGTAATGCCTCCTCTCAATGGCGCCCTTTCCTTGAGAGCAAAACGAAAGTTACTTATGTAAGCTATTGGATCACTCCAATATGGTATCCTTCCGCTTGGCAGGATACATTCCCGAGTAGGAATTTCAGATTAGTCCCGTGTACCGGGTAGTGCTGCAGCTGACCCCCTTAAATAGCTGCCACCGCACTACTCCCACCTCGTGTTCTTTTCGAGGCGCTGTAGATCACCGACAAGAGGATTGGAGTGATCCAATAGCTCAAATAACTGTGGTTACATATGTAATCTTTGTTATGTAGCACTATATTGGATCACTCCAATATGGTATCACAATACCAGATTAATCGGTGAACTAGGCATGTCCAGACAAGAGTAAAATCCTGTAGGACTGAGACCATGGCAGTCATGGTTGCTGTGTCCCTCCATCCCCCTCCAGGGAAGTGGAGGCAACACCCAACACTGCCATCCTGACCTGGTTGGTGGCAGCAACATTGACTCAATAGTACCTAGCAAAAGTGCTAGACGACGCCCGGCCTAGGCACAAATTTCATCAAGGGAAACTCCTCAGAGCAGGGCCCACGATGTAGCTACTCCTCTAGTAGAATGTGCCACCAAAGCAGACCGCAAAGGCCGGCCGGCCAGCTGATATGCTGTAGTAATAGTGTCCACAATCCACTGTGAGAGTCTCTGTTTCGATAGGATCTTCCCCAGAACTCTCTGACCATAACACACAAACAGTTGATCCGACAGCTGTATTGTCTTAGTCCGTGTAACGTAAGTGTCTAGTGCCCTCACCGGGCACAGCACACTTGGGGAAAAATCCAGCCCACTCGCAGCCATGGGAGGTGCGTATGTGGATAAATGTAAGGGCCAGTTGACATGTCTGTCAGACAGGACCTTCGGCAAGAAATAGGGGTGAGGCCGGATGATTAAACTCCCCTTGTCTGCACCCATTTGGAAACATTCAGCGCTCACTGAAAAAGCATGAAGTTCACTAACCCTCTTAGTAGAGGTTATAACCAACAGGAATGCCACCTTCATGGATAGGTGCTTCAAAGAGGGGCTCGAAGGGTGGCTTAGGAAGTGCTGACAGCACCACGTCAAGGTCCCAGTTTGGCACCGAACAGGACTTCACTGGACGCAGACGTCTAACTCCCTTCATAAACTTGGAGAGCAATGGGTCCCTCCGGGCCATCGTCATGGCACGCCGAAATTGCGGCCAAATACATTGAAAGTAGATGCCGCTCGGCCCGCATCAAGCAGTGATTGTAAAAAGTGTAAAACCGTTTGTACATCACACGACTCGGGGGCAACATTATGACCCACACAGCAAGTACAGAATATGCCCCACCGCATTTGATATAACGCGTTGGTGGAGGAAGCCCTGGCGTTCTGCAACGTGTTCCCCACATTGTCCTGAATGCCTAGACTTGCCCATTTACGCCTCTCAGGGGCCAAGCCAAAAGCTGAAGGTGACGTGGGTCTAGATGCCAGAGCCTCCCCCGAGCCTGAGAGAGCAGATCGGGCCTCAGTGGCATCTGCCATGGGGTCCCAGAGAGGAGGGCCAACAGGAGGCTGAACCATAGTCATCTCGGCCAGTATGGGGCTATCAGGAGCAGCCAGTGGCCCTTCAAACTGACCATGTCTAGCCTAGCTGTGATCAGAGGAAATGGTGGGAATGCATAAAATGTCGCTGCCTGCCAATCATGAGCGAGGGCGTCCAAACCCAGAGGGCCTGGAGGGTCCGACATCGAGAACCAGTTGGGACAATGAGTGTTCTCCTGAGATGCAAACAGGTCCACCTGTGCTCTCATAAACCTTTCCCACAGCTGTAACATCCCCTGAGGGTGTAGACGCGAGTCCCCCTCCGGTGGGCCATTTCTCGAAAGCATGTCCGCTGCCCGGTTCAAGACCCCGGGGATGTGCGCTGCTCGCAGTGACGCTAAGCAGGTCTGAGCCCACAGCAAGAGCTCCCGAGCCATTTCGTGGAGGTGCGGTGATCTCAGTCCCCCCTGGTGATTGATATACGCCACTACTGTGGTGTTGTCTGATCTGACCAGGACATGCTTCTCCTCCAAGTAGAGCAGAAACTGTCTGCTCGATGCCATGCCTCTGAACACTGCCCCCCAACCCGCTAGCGAGGCATCGGTGCACACTAGCTCCCTGCGGTGGACTCTGTTCAGTATCACTCCCTCCAACAGGAAGGAGTGAGAGTGCCGTTTCAACAGAGTCCTCACACATGCATTTGTCATCAATTGCTGACTATTTCTGTGTCGTCCCTGGTGTGGAGTTGAACCATCGCTGGAGTGGCCTGAGGTGAAGAAGGTCCAGTGGAATCAACAGAGAAACCGACGTGAGTAGGCCGAGTAAGACGTACACGGCTCGTCCAAGCCGGAAACTGTCTAGGTAGGCCTGTATCTTCTCCAATCTCACCTGAGGGAGACGTGAACTCATAAGAGTTGAGTCGATCAACATCCCCAGGAAGACCACCGTCTGTGAGGGAGTCAGGTTGCTCTTCTCTCTGTTTAGGGTGAGGCCCAGGTCTTGAATGTGCTTCAAGATTATCCTTGAGTCTGCTGTAGCTTGCTCTCTTGATTGAGCACACACCAGCCAGTCGTCCAGGTAGTTCTGCACTAGAATGCCCTTGGACATGATAGGCGCTAGGACTGCGTCCATGCACTTTGTGAATGTACGCGGCCGACCGCCAGCACTTCAGGAGGACTGCCGGGGCCCATCCTACTTAGCCGCATGCCTCTGCTTGTAAGGGTTGTCATGACGCATGTCCTTGTGCTGTCGGAGTGTAAAACGTGGGTTCCCATTTCCCTGCCATCTCGGCGGGGGAGTAAGGGGGCCAAGATGTTGCTGGAGCGCCCTCGAGACATCCTGCCCTGTCTTCCAGCTCCTCTGAGGGGCGGCGGTAGGGCGCGCAGTTGCCAAGACCTCCTGCAAAGTCTCTGTCTTTGCGTAGTCTTGTAGTCTGCTGTATGATGTTGTCGACCCCTGGCCCAAAGGTGGAACCTGGCGTGAAGGGGAGCTCCGATAATGTTTTCTGAACTGGCTGTGGCAGTTTAGACTGTGCCAGCCAAAGATGGCGATGTGAAGTCACCACTGAAGCCAAAGCCTTGCCGTTGGCACGTGCCATGTCTGTCTGGAGCATAGTGAGAAGCCTTGACACCTCTGTGGCCTCCTTTAGAAGCTTGTCACCACCCCCAGCTTGATATCAAGAGCGATAGTCGCTCTCACTAAAAGCTCCTGTGTTGCTTCCATCACCACCAGGGGTGCCTCCGTAGCGGTGCTCCCAGCTACAGATGGCGATGTGGACTGGGTCGATCCCTGATGTGCTTGGAACACTGAAGCAGCGTTTTTCCAATTTTGTTGCATTACAACCTGTAATTTAAATAGATTTTTATTTGGATTTCATGTAATTGACATACACAAAATAGTCCAAATTGGTGAAGTGAAATGAAAACACTTCTAAAGAAATTATAACGGAAAAGTGGTGCGTGCATATGTATTCACCCCATTTGCTATGAAGCCCCTAAATAAGATCTGGTGCAACCAATTACCTTCAGAAGTCACATAATTACTTAAATAAAGTCCACCTGTGTGCAATCTAAGTGTCACATGATCTGTCACATGATCTCAGTATATATACACCTGTTCTGAAAGGCCCCAGAGTCTGCAACACCACTAAGCAAGGGGCACCACCAAGCAAGCGGCACCATGAAGACCAAGGAGCTCTCCAAACAGGTCAGGGACAAAGTTGTGGAGAAGTACAGATCAGGGTTGGGTTATAAAAAATATCAGAAACTTTGAACATCCCACGGAGCACCATTAAATCCATTATTAAAAAATGGAAAGAATATGGCAGCACAACAAACCTGCCAAGTGAGGGCCGCCCACCAAAACTCACGGACCAGGCAATGAGGGCATTAATCAGAGAGGCAATAAAAAGACCAAAGATAACCCTGAAGGAGCTGCAAAGCTCCACAGCGGAGATTGGAGTATCTGTCCATAGGACCACTTTAAGTCGTACACTCCACAGAGCTGGGCTTTACGGAAGAGTGGCCAGAAAAAAGTAATTGCTTAAAGAAAAAAATAAGCAAACACGTTTGGTGTTCGCCAAAAGGCATGTGGGAGACTCCCCAAACATATGGAAGAAGGTACTCTGGTCAGATGAGACTACAATTGAACTTTTTGGCCATCAAGGAAAACGCTATGTCTTGCGCAAATCCAACACATCTCATCACCCCGAGAACACCATCCCCACATTGAAGCATGGTGGTGGCAGCATCATGCTGTGGGGATGTTTTTCCATCGGCAGGGACTGGGAAACTGGTCAGAATTGAAGGAATGATGGATGGCGCTAAATACAGGGAAATTCTTGAGGGAAACCTGTTTCAGTCTTCCAGAGATTTGAGACTGTGGTTCACCTTCCAGCAGGACAATGACCCTAAGCATACTGCTAAAGCAACACTCGAGTGGTTTAAGGGGAAACATTTACATGTCTTGGAATGGCCTAGTCAAAGCCCAGACTGTTAGAAATTGCGTAATTCAAATCTGGTATTGGAATAAGAGAAAACATAATCAAGGGATATTCAATCCAAGCTAAATTTATTATATGCAAAATGTATGTATGATAAGTATGTTGGTTCGTATACGGGCTCACTGAAATACCACGCAGGGCAGACAGAGAACTGATCTATTGTAACAGGTTCTTCCTCAAATACTCTGACAGAGAGAGAGTTCCCACCTCTCTGCTGGCCAATCAGAGTAGACTGAGCGTGGTTTAGACTTACTCAGCCAATCCGTTGGCGCACGGGCTGGTCCCAGCCCCTTGGCGCATCCCTGTTGCCAGGTGTCTAGTTGTTTTGCAACTTATCCAGAAAGTCAGCACTTTTGCAGTACACGTCCTTGGACGGTTCACAGATCACAAAGAGAGAGTGTTCGGGTATTCGGGTATAGAGTGTTCAGGCTGTGAGACAAAAGTTCTTATCTGTCCTACCCCCTAACGTTCCTTACATGAATCACAGCCTGTTATGTGAAACAATTTATATCAGTATAGTACAAACCTTCTATGCTTATCATTAATGCATTCCTTCTAAGCTATTCATCACATACAGATCAAATTATGAGAAAACAAATCCCAACACCAGACCTCAATCCAATTGAGAATCTGTGGTATGACTTAAAGATTGCTGTACACCAGCGGAACCCATCCAACTTGAAGGAGCTGGAGCAGTTTTGCCTTGAAGAATGGGCAAAAATCCCAGTGGCTAGATGTGCCAAGCTTATAGAGACATACCCCAAGAGACTCTACAAAGTATTGACTTTGTTGGGGGGGGGGGAATAGTTATGCACGCTCAAGTTTTCTGTTTTCTGGTTTTTATTCTCGTCTGTTTCACACAAAAAATATTTTGCATCTTCAAAGTGGTAGGCATGTTGTGTAAATCAAATGATACAAACCCCCAAAAACTCAATTTTAATTCCAGGTTGTAAGGCAACAAAATAGGAAAAATGCCAAGGGGGGTGAATACTTTCGCAAGCCACTGTAGTTTCTCTGTGAAAGTGAAGCCAACAGTGTGATATTACTGTGTGTCTATAGTATATACTGCGCAATACTGTAACAGTCAGATACTACAGACCTAGTCAGCGTTGCCAATTTAGCGACTTTGTCGCTATATTTAGCGAGTTTTCAGACCCCTCTAGTGACACATTTTCAAAAAAGCGACTAACGACAAATCTAGCGACTTTTTCTGGTGTTATTGGAGACTTTTGGAGACTCTGACGTGAAAGCACGTATTGCTCTTACTCTTCTCAATGAGCAGCGGGTGCTGCCGTGGACCCCACCCGGGCCCCACCCCAGTCCCAAAGCGCTCACAGGCGGCCCAGTCCTCGCGCAGCAGTCCCTCCCAGCTGCAGTCAGAGCAGGAGATGTTCACCCCTCCGCGTTGTGGGGATCTATTTTCTCATAACTGGAGGGATGAATAGCTTAGAAGGAATGCATAGGTGATTAAAGCATAAAAGGTTTGTACTGTACTGATATGAATTGTTTCACATAACAAGCTGTGATTCATGTGAGGAACGTTAGGGGGTAGGATGAGATAAGACTTGTATTTCTTACAGATAAGACTTGTATTTCTTACAGATACGAACACTGCCTCTTTGTTGTCTGTGAACCGTTGTCTGTGAACCGTCCTTGAACGTAGGTACTTACAGTACAGTGGAACGGTGTCTATGGGCGCTGACTCTACAGGTTGTTATAACAACTTATGCCTGGCAACAGTGTGCAACAGTGGAGCGCCAAGGGGCTGGGACCAGCCGCGCAGGGTAGTCAGAGAACTGGTCCATTGTTATAAGTTCTTCTTTAAATACTCTGACAGAGATAGTTCCCGCTCCCTGCTGGCCTATCAGAGTAGAGACTGAGCGTGGTTTAGTCAGCCTCTCGTTGGCGCACAGGCTTGTCCCAGCCCCTTGGCGCTTCACTGTTGCCAGGTGTCAGTTGTTTTCTCCACAACTTGTCCCGAGTCAGCAACCCCAGACATCTTTGTAGCAGAACACATGTCCTTGAGCATTCTAACAAAGAGGCTGTGTTTGTGTAAGTGAGACACAAGTCTTATCTCATCCTACCCCCTAACGTTCCTCACATTAATCACAGCTTGTTAGGTTAAACAATTTATATCATTACAGTACAAACCTTTTATGTTTAATCATTAATGCTTTCTTATTAAGCTAACAGCACATCTAAAATATAAGATAATAATTTCCCACAAGAGGCTAGCTACCTAGCTGCTCCAAGCTATTGAATAGCTGCGGGTATACTTCTGCGCTTACAGACTTCAACATAGAGCTCTTAAAAGGCACATCCTCTCTGGAATGAGCCGAGAAAAGGAAGCGATGGGAGTAGTGCGGCGGCAGCTATTTAAGGGCGTCAGCCGCAGCACTACCCGGTACACAGAATTAATCTGAAATTCTTACTCAGAATGTATCCTGCTGAGTGGAAGGATACCATATTGGAGTGATACAATATAGTGCTACATAACAATGAACCTTTCTTGTCCCCATTCGTTTAACGTGGAGGGTCTGCTCCCTCTGTCCAGCAGAAACACAAACAATTATCACAAGACCACTTCTGGTTACCTTCACCAATTCCACAGCACCCAACTCTGTTTTCACTCACCCTGAAACCACAAATAGGTCAGCCAAAAGGCAAGGATCCATTTTTTCAAAAAATGTCACTCCTACTGTCACAGACTCATCTTTATCCTGACCCTCGGTGCAAGCCTCGGGCTCCGAGAACTTCACCACACCTACCACCTCTGATACTTCGCCCTCATTCACTTCCATTTCTCCTCCTGTCTTTGATCCGGCTTACAGTTCACTCTGCTTACACTTTCTACCATTCTTCTTTAACAAATCATCTCCCTTTTTCCTGCCATTTTTAACCAACTCAAGCTCACCGTCTTCCTCCCTCTCTCTCTTCGACCTCCTTTGCCTTTCTTTTTCCCTCCATTCCTCCTCTGTATTACAAGTATACATCTCCTTATGATAATACTGCACTCCTCCTGACATACATCTTGTTCTTGCCCTCTCTAGGGCCGCCATTTAACCAGCTGTCACAATCACTGTATGATCAGCACAAACCCCTCGGAATGTAGCGCTCAACAGTGCATCCCACTTGTAAGCAGCTGCTTCGTCTTGATGTTCTTCTTTGTCAGTAGCTACCAAGAACCTTTACCATTTCAAACAAGCGCGCTCTTCCAACCACCATCAACTTCCTCCCCCAACAGCCTTCAGCAAAGATTGTCGCTGTCCAAATGTATAATGTATTCCGGTAGTAGCTATATCATATCGCGTGATGTTCTTCTTCTTTACATTTTTATTGGCGGATCGCAACCGAGAGGTGCATACACCACTACCTACTGTACTGGAGTGTGAGGCAGGTCAAGGCCTCTATCAGAGAGGAAGAGGTAAAGAGAGAGGCCCAACTCAGCGGAAAATCTGTCTCCCTCAAGCAGGTGGTGTTTTTTCGCCCACCAAGCAAAGAGTGTTTGTATGGAGGTCAACAAAAAAATGAATGGCTTATTTGCTACATTAGGTTTATTTGATTGAATAGAAGTTTCGTAATGCTTAGGTTGTTACCAGTGTACTGATATAAGTAGGAAACGTGACATCCCTGCAACTTTGAGAAAAAACACTTTATATCATAGATGTCTCGAGATGGCTATGCATTTTCATGTTATGAGGCTAGTAGCATAGCATCTCTCCATTGAATACAGCCAGTTGACGTGAACAACCCTCATGGAATATTCAAAAAGTATTAAAATAATTAGATGTATCCACCAATCCAAAGAAAGGATAGGAGGGAGCAAGACAGCCCACCATGGTGCTTTGTGGACAACTACTCCCATTGAAAGACAAGTATCTTGTCAGTATATCAAATCAAATCAAATGTTATTTGCCACATGCGCCGAATACAACAGGTGTAGACATTACAGTGAAATGTTTACTTACAAGCCCTTAACCAACAATGCAGCAAAAAATAAGGAAAACAAAAATATAATAGAAATAAAAAAGAAATAAAAAAGGTTATAAAAAGAAATACAAAATAAAAAAATAAAAAGTGTTAAGTATAAAATAGATAAGTAAAAAATAAAAATAGCTAATAATTAAAGAGCAGCAGTAAAATAAAATAACAGTAGGGAGGCTATATACAGGGGGTACCGGTACAGAGTCAATGTGCGGGGGCACTGGTTAGTCGAGGTAATTGTGGGTAGAGTTAAAGTGACTATTCAAGACATGGGTGACTAGTTAACGTTAGCTTGGCTCTCTCTGTGTGTTTCATACCGTGGGAGGAGGGGTTGGTTCGTTGACAGAGAGCAATGGCTAGCTAATATGCTAACTATTCTAGCTAGCTAACTAACTGGCTGAATAAGTTGACGACGTACTCACTCAAACTGTCAAAACTAACCCTAAAACTTTACACAACGTTAGACACGGATACGAATGATCTGTTTAGCGTGTTAACACACTATTGGTAGTTTGTTGTAACCGAGTATTGGTGCTAAACCGTGTGTTATTGGAAGCTAGCATGCTAGTTAGCTATGGCGTCATAGGATACGGTGCCCTGGGCGGTTTACACTGAAAAATACTGTACCAAGTTAGCTAGCTGAATAAACTAAGTTAGAGTCTATTCCTAGAAAACATTGAGCCGCTGTAGTTTACAACAATTATAATTTATAAAGTGGAAGTTGGGAGAGTTATATTTGAGTGTTTCAGTGAAACGTCTCGCTTTCCCAGATGTTTAGTTAATTTCATTCCGATCTCCTTTGCATTATTGTAGCCTTTTCTGTAGCCTGTCAACTATGTGTCTGTCTATCCCTGTTCTCCTCTCTGCACAGGCCATACAAACGCTTCACACTGCGTGGCTGCTGCCACTGTAATCTGGTGGTCCCTGTTCGCACGACCCACGTGGAGTTCCAGGTCTCCGGCAGCCTCTGGAACTGCCGTTCTGCGGCCAACAAGGCAGAGTTCATCTCAGCCTATGCTACCCTCCAGTCACTTGACTTCTTGGCGCTGACGGAAACATGGATTACCACAGAAAACACTGCTACTCCTACTGCTCTTTCCTCGTCTGATCATCTGTTCTCGCATACCCCGAGAGCATCTGGTCAGCGCGGCGGTGGCACAGGAATTCTCATCTCTCCCAAGTGGACATTCTCTCTTTTCCCCCTGACCCATCTGTCTATCTCCTCATTTGAATTCCATGCTGTCACAGTCACTATCTCATTCAAGCTTAACATCCTTATCATTTATCGCCCTCCAGGTTCCCTTGGAGAGTTCATCAATGAGCTTGACACCTTGATGAGTTCCTTTCCTGAGGATGGCTCACCCCTCACAGTTCTGGGTGACTTTAACCTCCCTACGTCTGCCTTTGACTAATTTCTCTCTGCCTCCTTCTTTCCACTCCTTTCCTCTTTTGACCTCACCCTCTCACTGTCCCCCCCTACTCGCAAGGCAGGCAATACGCTTGACCTCATCTTTACTAGATGCTGTTCTTCTACTAATCTCACTGCAACTCCCCTCCAAGTCTCCAACCACTACTTTGTATCCTTTTCTCTCTCGCTCTCCTCCAACACCACTCACTCTGCCCCTACTCAGATGGTAATGTGCAGTCGCAACCTTCGCTCTCTCTCTCCCGCTACTCTCTCCTCTTCCATCCTATCATCTCTTCCCTCTGCTAAATCCGTCTCCCTCCGATCTCCTGATTCTGCCTCCTCAACCCTCCTCTCCTCCCTTTCTGCATCTTTTGACTCTCTATGTCCCCTATCCTCCCGGCCGGCTCGGTCCTCCCCTCCTGCTCCGTGGCTTGACAACTCATTGCGAGCTCACAGAACAGGGCTCCGGGCAGCCGAGCGGAAATGGAGGAAAACTAGACTCCCTGCGGACCTGTCATCTTTTCACTCCCTCCTCTCTACATTTTCTTCCTCTGTTTATGCTGCTAAAGCCACTTTCTACCACTCTAAATTTCAAGCCTCTGCCTCTAACCCTAGGAAGCTCTTTGCCACCTTCTCCTTCCTGCTGAATCCTCCTCCTCCCCCTCCCTCCTCCCTCTCTGTGGATGACTTTGTCAACCATTTTGAAAAGAAGGTTGACGACATCCGATCCTCATTAATTAAGTCAAATGACACCGCTGGTGCTGCTCACACTGCCCTACCCTATGCTTTGACTTCTTTCTCCCCTCTCTCTCCAGATGAAATCTTGCGACTTGTAACGGCCGGCCGCCCAACAACCTGCCCGCTTGACCCTATCCCCTCCAGACATTTCCGGAGACCTTCTCTCTTACCTCACCTCGCTCATCAACTCATCCTTGACCACTGGCTATGTCCCTTCCGTCTTCAAGAGAGCGAGAGTTGCACCCCTCCTCAAAAAACCTACACTCGATCCCTCCGATGTCAACAACTACAGACCAGTATCCCTTCTTTATTTTCTCTCCAAAACTCTTGAGCGTGCTGTCTCTAGCCAACTCTCCTGCTATCGCTCTCACAATGACCTTCTTGATCCAAACCAGTCAGGTTTCAAGACTGGTCATTCAACTGAGACTGCTCTTCTCTGTGTCATGGAGGCTCTCCACACTGCTAAAGCTAACTCTCTCTCCTCTGCTCTTATCCTTCTAGACCTATCTGCTGCCTTTGATACTGTGAACCATCAGATCCTCCTCTCCACCCTCTCCGAGTTGGGCATCTCCGGCGCTGCTCACTCTTGGATTGCATCCTACCTGACAGGTCGCTCCTACCAGGTGGCGTGGCGAGAATCTGTCTCCGCACCACGTGCTCTCACCACTGGTGTCCCCCAGGGCTCAGTTCTAGGCCCTCTCCTATTCTCTCTATACACCAAGTCACTTGGCTCTGTCATATCCTCACATGGTCTCTCCTATCATTGCTACGCAGACGACACACAATACATTTTCTCCTTTCCCCCTTCTGATAACCAGGTGGCAAATCGCATCTCTGCATGTCTGGCGGACATATCAGTGTGGATGTCGGATCACCACCTCAAGCTGAACCTCGGCAAGACGGAGCTGCTCTTCCTCCCGGGGAAGGACTGCCCGCTCCATGATCTCGCCATCACAGTTGACAACTCCATTGTGTCCTCCTCCCAGAGTGCAAGGAACCTTGGCGTGACCCTGGACAACACCCTGTCGGTCTCCGCTAACATCAAAGCGGTGACCCGATCCTGCAGGTTCATGCTCTACAACATTCGCAGAGTACGACCCTACCTTACACAGAAAGCGGCACAGATCCTAATCCAGGCACTTGTCATCTCCCATCTGGATTACTGCAACTCGCTGTTGGCTGCTCTCCCTGCCTGTGCCATTAAACCCCTACAATTTATCCAGAACGCTGCAGCCCGTCTGGTGTTCAACCTTCCCAAGTTCTCTCATGTCACCCCGCTCCTCCGCACACTCCACTGGCTTCCAGTTGAAGCTCGCATCTACTACAAAACCATGGTGCTTTTCTACAGAGCTGTGAGGGGAACGGCACCTCCTTACCTTCAGGCTCTGATCAGACCCTACACCCAAATGAGGGCCCTACGTTCATCCACCTCTGGCCTGCTAGCCCCCCTACCTCTACAGAAGCACAGTTCCCGCTCAGCCCAGTCAAAACTATTCGCTGCTCTGGCACCCCAATGGTGGAACAAGCTCCCCCACGACACCAGGACAGCGGAGTCACTGACCACCTTCTGGAGACACTTGAAACCCTACCTCTTTAAGGAATACCTGGAATAGTATAAAAGTAATCCTTCTACCAGGCCAGCAGCATGGGAGGATGGGACACTATCCTTCAACACGCCTTGTAACTCTTCTGCCACCACAACATCTATTTTATGTGATTAACATTCTATTTCTGAAGTACAGTTGATAACCATGGCTGGACTGTGAGTTGGGGAACACTGTCAGCATGCCACTGCCCTCTAAAAAAGTAACTAATTGCTCCTCACATCCACCAAACGGGAGCAAACGCACCTCAAAGTCTCTTCAAGAACGTACAACAAAGTTTTCGGGAAATGTGTCGTTCAGTACAAACCGTTCCGCAACGTAACAAACGTTCAAGAGAACTGAACACACCCCATGTATGCAACCCATGACTCACCTCCGGTCCTCGTCCTCCATATCCGAAACACCCCAATCCATGTTCTTTGTCGCTCTCTAACGGATGTCACTAGTTACCACAACCACAAAGTCAAAATTGGCTGTATCGTGAAAATTATATAATTAATTTAAGGTAAGGGTTAGGCATAAATTTAGCAGTGTGGTTGGGGTTAAGGTTAGGTTTAAAATCAGATTTTAACAAGATAAATTGTAGAAATGGGCGGGGTTTAGCCATATGTATCGCTTTGTGGCTGAGGTCATTAGTGACGACCTCGAACAGCTAGTAACTGCAACTACAGGTTTGGATCTCCTCTAGCGGGTTTGCTATCTTTCCAGTTTAGCATCATTATATTTGTATGATAAGTAAGTAAGTGTTTATCTCAAAGACCACGTAAGTATTTTGTTTTTACGTTTACTTTGGCGCACAAGGATATGACGCACATGTTTAGAACTACATTTCCCGTCATACTTCGGTTTAAATAACATGTCGTAATTTCCTCCTTCTCGAAATCTCCATCAGTTAACATGTCGCTCGCGAAAGGTGTCTACAATTTGCTCTTCAGGAGAACATCTACTTTTGCCGTTACCATCATGGTCGGAGCAGTGTTTTTTGAACGAATGTTTGACCAGGGAGGCGATGCCATATTCGAGCAGTTGAATCGGGGGGTAAGTCTACTGACAGATCTTCCCGCAACATACGTCTGACCTTGCTATTAAGGACAAACAACCGCCTGCCTCGGCTTTTAGCTAATCTAGCTAGCTAGTTGTTTCTGTCCATTAGCTAGTTGGCTAACTAGCGAGTTCAGTTAACTCTTCTTCATAGGAAGTATACAGCATGGGTCGTTAAACGTATAATTCAACTTTCAATGTTGTGTTTTGTTCGTAGAAACTCTGGAAACACATCAAACACCAATACGAAACTGAGGAGGAATAGAAGTGTTCCGGCGCAAAAGACGCCAACGCCACACTTACGTACCATTACCCTGAGTCGGTCTTCATGGACATTGATCTGGCACGACGAGGCTGACTACTGGCTACCAGAAACTCTATGGGCGTTAGACTTGTCAGAACATCATGGAAGTGTTTCCTATCAACTGTCATTGTCATGCCCTCCTGTTCCTCACCATTTGTAAATGTACTGATAAGTTAAAACTGTTAATAAATTAAACGTAAACCTGACATTTCTTGACGTTCTGTTGTTGGTTAATAGTACTCCCTGGTATGACTGATGGCGCTATAGTGGCATTGCAGTGTAGAAAATAACTCACTATAGTACTTTGATATAGTATAACTTGAGGAAGAACTCAAATTTGAAAAATGGCACCAATCCACAAGTATCAATAATACAGTTATGGTCAAAAGTGGGCACTGCCCTTCAGTCAGTCCCAGTAGGAACAAAGGGTTTTCTACCAGAATACTCAATAGAAGCTAGCAGTAGCCCTTCTCTGACAAGGCATTGCTGTCTTACGTTCCCCTCACTGGGAGAAGTGGTCTATGGCAGAGGGGAAGAGGCGAGAGGGTTCACTCGTCAATCTGTCCACGGTTAGCAGACCGCCTGCCTTCCCGCCATTGGGATAACAACTCCCATTGTTGGGACAGAGACAAGATCATCTCATTATATACAGTATCAATTCAATGGGCTTTATTGGCATGGGAGACATGTTAACATTGCCAAAGCAAGTGAAATAGATCAACAAAAAAATGAACCGTAAACATTACATTTGTTTTCTAATTCTTTGTGGGTCTGTGTAATCTGAGGGATAGTATCTCTGTCTATGCATTGATGCCGCGTTCAAAACAACTGGGAACTATGAAAAATACGAGGTGGAATCATGACGTCAGAGCTCTAGAAAGAGGCCAGAGTTCCCGATTTTGAATTTCGAGTTGGATGACACGTTCAAATCGATTTTTCCAGTAGGAGCTCGTTTTTTCAGAGTTCCCAGCTCTTTTGAACGCTCGGAAGTCAGAGATTTCTGAGTTCCCAATTGTTTTGAACACTGCATTAATGTCTATGGTCACAGGTGTGACAGCCAGGTCCTGCTCTTTATTGGAAACACAAGATGGAGACATTTCCTCTGTATGGAGAGTCCATCCAGCATCATTCTATCCATGTCCTGTTTGTAATGCTTTATATCCCACATCCAAGGTGGGCAGTAGCGGTGCGTGGGTAAAATCACCGGGGAGGCAAGCCCCCCCCAAAAAGCCATATTACAACCTATGTGATAATTGCTGTTTGCTCTATAACCTGTTAATTCATATGTCTTGACACCAGTGGCGGTCGGTGCCATTTTAAGATGAGGACTATTTTTTTGTTGTCTCATGAGCATGGCCTTATTTCAATTACAGCATATTTATTGGATGACTCATTCATATTCCATTTACCCAGTTCAATGTAACATCGATAGATTTAGGCTACTACATGATCCTCTAATTTTCCCTTTTCCCATCATGAGGTTGCTACAACCTAGCCTATGAATGAAAGTTTACAACGTAGGTGCACACAGGTCGAGAGAAATTTGAGGTGACAGACAGTGACACATTCAATACCGCCTTGCGCACTCTTGCCTGCATCTAGCTGATCTAGGGCGTAATCAGTAGTCCAACAGTTGTAAATGAGAGTTTCTATTGGATAAATCCAGGTACGTTTATCCCTGTTTCATTTCCTTCTGTTTAATAAAAGTTTTACATCAGAATCGGCGGATTGAATACACCCCTGATCACACGTAAACAGAGTTCACTTTCATAGCAGTCACGTGGTATTCCTTCTCACATCTATGCGCTCTCCTCCTCTCACATTTTCCTTTCGCTTGTGGACTTCACAACACATCAGCTGTATGTGACCAGGCGGGAAAAAAAACATTCTAAGCCGCCATTGTCACGATATTAGCTAAAGTAACATCATAGTCAACATAGCTAATAGATCTAACGCGTTAGTAAACCTGCTACAATCATGCAGTAACGTTAGTGTGCAGTTCAATAAGCAGTTTAGCAGTTACACCGGCGGGCCCCGGTGGCTTTATATTAGTAAAACCAAAAGCTTACCTTGAACTGGAAGGATTCCAGTGTTGTGTTGGATAGTCATAGCCAGCTAGCTAACATAGCATCCCTCTGTTTGAGCTGGGTGTTTGAGTAGGCTAAGCTAGCTAGCTAGCTGCATTTGCTAGCTAAGTAAGTGAAAGTGAAAGCAAAAAAAAGAATATCTCGCACTTGCTTTTTCATTTTTGAAAATATTAATTTGTTCAAAACTATTTAACTATTGTCATATTCTTTGAGTCAGGTAGCTTAGTGGGTAAGAGCGTTGTGCCAGTAACCGAAAGGTCGCTGGTTCTAATCCCCGAGCCGACTAGGTGAAAAATCTGTCGATGTGCCCTTGAGCAAGGCACTTAACCCTAATTGCTTCTGTAAGTCGCTCTGGATAAGAGCGTCTGCTAAATGACTAAAATGTAATGTAAATGTAAACTACTCACTACATTTTATGCACCACAGTGCTAGCTAGCTATCTTATGCTTTCAGTACTAGATTCATTCTTTGATCCCTTGATTGGGTGGATAACATGTCAGGTCATGCTGCAAGAGCTCTGATAAGTTGGAGGACGTCCTCCGGAAGTTGTCATATTTACTGTGTAAGTCTATGGAAAGGGGTGAGAACCATGAGCTTCCTAGGTTTTTTATTGAAGTCAATGTACCCAGAGGAGGACGGACACTAGCTGTCCTCTGGCTACACCATGGCGCTACCCTACAGAGTGCAGTTGAGGCTACTGTAAACCTTAATTGCAAAACAGTGTGTTTTAATCAATTATTTGGTGACGTGAATATATTTAGTATAGTTTTATCTAAAAAGGATAACTTTTTCAATGTTTTAATTTTTATGAAATTCACTGAGGAAGATGGTCCTCCCCTTCGTCCTCTGAGGAGCCTCCACTGCTTGACACCGTGATATATAGGCTTAAGGCAGAGACAATAATTAGACAGTGGCAGAATAAATTCAACCACACATTTTTTTCTTTACAAAACCAGAGAGCAACATCTGTCCTATGAAATCCACAAAACATATTACATGTAACACCATTACATGACCTACAGCATGGTCAAGCAAGGTAATGTTTCCGACATTTTTGGACTACTAAACAAATATTGATTTAGAACCATGGCAAGTTACAGCAAGTCACAAAGAAAACAGGCGCTGCCTCCACTATTCCAGCACCATTTCAACTTCAACATTTCATCATCATCTAATCACCTATGCTTAGTCTAAAATATACCAAAAACGATTTAGTCCAACATAAGCTAAATATGATGTGGCTGTCCATGGTACTGATTTGTGTGTGTGTGTGTGTAAGTAGAACAAACATGTTGACTCACCCTACTTGTAGAGAAACACCAATGCCATCTTCCACTTTCATGTTGCCTAAACGGTCTATAACTCTGTCATCAGTACACACTTGTAGTTTTTGTTGTCCTAGGCTACCTGGCTAAAATGCTTGCTTGCTAGCCTAACTTCCTTTCATGGGCAATGATGCACCAGGCCAGCTAGTTAACATTAGCATACTATATCTAGCTACATATTGAACTTCCATCCTCTCAGACCATGGGCACAATGTATTCATTTATGGTTGGATCAGAATCGTCATTATAATCATTGGCCAGTACTGAGAATTAAGTAAAACCACAAGTCCAAATCCCCATCTCCATCCATGGCTGATTTAGGAAAGGGAGGACAACAACACAACAAGACGCAACATTTCAAGTTTTATTCTGTCAATGAAGTTTGGCTTCTGATGTGATGTGATTGGTCTGAAGCCAAACTGGCTTCCCTTGACACTTTTTTTTGGTGTCCAGGACCATTCACTGCTGAGCTCACTCAGTTTAACAGAAGACCCCCCCTCTATTTTTTACCTCACCTGCACATACATTCTCTTTCTTCTTTTACCTTTTCCTTACACTCCATTGTGTACAGTTAAACTCAACTCATTCTCATTTGAATAAGGCAAGATTTTAAACCCCAGCAGTCTTTAAAATGAAATTCAAGAGCAAAAGGTTTTCAAAAGTTTGTAATATTTAGATTTATTTTGAAGAAATGCATTGGAATATAACTGATTAAATATTGATTACACACACACACATGAAACATTTCATAACAATAACTTAACACAATGGCATTTTCCCTGATTTTTATAAATTGACACAGAGGTCGCAAATTAATCCCGCCCCAGTTAAATTTGAGCATAGCTCGTGAGCCCACCTCTGACAGTGCTCGCACCGTATCCAGTCCCCACTGGTAACAGAGAAGAGCACGTTACAGAACAAGCATTCTGCATCCCCTGCTTTTAGGGTGTTTGTTGTGGTTTTGGAACCTGGAACAACCTTTTTCAGTGGCACCACAGCTTTCTTCAGTGTCACAGGTTTCTTTCTCCCTTTGCTTTCTTCCTTCACTCTTAGTTTTTTTGACTTGTCCTCCAGGAACCTCTAGTGGGGTGAGGCTGTCAGGACTGTGGCCAACTCAGCCTTTCTTTTCCTAGGCCTCGTCTCCTGTATCCTTGGCTTGGGGGACAACCCCAATATGAGCCCTGCCACTGTTTGTTGTTGTAGAACTGGTATTTAAACAAAAACAAATAAAAAAACAACAAGAGCTCATGAGTATTGGTTCAATGACCACTTCTCTATACTATACAGTGGCTTGCGAAAGTATCCACCCCCCTTGGTATTTTTCCTCTTTTGTTGCCTTACAACCTGGAATTAAAATGGATTTTTGGGGGGTTTGTATCATTTTATTTACACAACATGCCTACCACTTTGAAGATGCAAAATATTTTATTTTGTGAAACAGACAAGAAATAAGACAAAAAAACAGAACTTGAGCGTGCATAACTATTCACCCCCCAAAGTCAATTCTTTGTAGAGCCACCTTTTGCAGCAATTACAGCTGCAAGTCTCTTGGGGTATGTCTCTATAAGCTTGGCACATCTAGCCACTGGGATTTTTGCCCATTCTTCAAGGCAAAACTGCTCCAGCTCCTTCAAGTTGAATGGGTTCCGCTGGTGTACAGCAATCTTTAAGTCATACCACAGATTCTCAATTGGATTGAGGTCTGGGCTTTGACTACGCCATTCCAAGACATTTAAATGTTTCCCCTTAAACCACTTGAGTGTTGCTTTAGCAGTATGCTTAGGGTCATTGTCCTGCTGGAAGGTGAACCTCCGTCCCAGTCTCAAATCTCTGGAAGACTGAAACAGGTTTCCCTCAATAATTTCCCTGTATTTAGCGCCATCCATCATTCCTTCAATTCTGACCAGTTTCCCAGTCCCTGCCGATGGAAAAACATCCCCACAGCATGATGCTGACACCACCATGCTTCACTGTGGGGATGGTGTTCTCGGGGTAATGAGAGGTGTTGGGTTTGCGCCAGACATAGCGTTTTCCTTGATGGCCAAAAAGCTCAATTTTAGTCTCATCTGACCAGAGTACCTTCTTCCATATGTTTGGGAGGTCTCCCACATGCCTTTTGGCGAACACCAAACGTGTTTGCTTATTTTCTTCTTTAAGCAATGGCTTTTTTTCTGGCCACTCTTCCGCTGTGGAGCTTTGCAGCTCCTTCAGGGTTATCTTTGGTCTCTTTGTTGCCTCTCTGATTAATGCCCTCCTTGCATCGTCCGTGAGTTTTGGTGGGCGGCCCTCTCTTGGCAGGTTTGTTGTGGTGCCATATTCTTTCCATTTTTTAATAATGGATTTAATGGTGCTCTGTGGGATGTTCAAAGTTTCTGATATTTTTTTATATCCCAACCCTGATCTGTACTTCTCCACAACTTTGTCCCTGACCTGTTTGGAGAGCTCCTTGGTCTTCATGGTGCCGCTTGCTTGGTGGTGCCCCTTGCTTAGTGGTGTTGCAGACACTGGGGCCTTTCAGAACAGGTGTATATATACTGAGATCATGTGACCCTTAGATTGCACACAGGTGGACTTTATTTAACTAATTATGTGACTTCTGAAGGTAATTGGTTGCACCAGATCTTATTTAGGGGCTTCATAGCAAAGGGGGTGAATACATATGCACGCACCACTTTTCCATTATTAATTTTTTAGAATGTTTTGAAACAAGTAATTTTTTTATTCCACTTCACCAATTTGGACTATTTTGTGTATGTCCATTACATGAAATCCAAATAAAAATCCATTTAAATTACAGGTTGTAATGCAACAAAATAGAAAAAACGCCAAGTGGGATGAATACTTTTGCAAGGCACTGTAAGTCATCTTTGTCCAACAAAGCTGTCACACACCTGTTTCTGCAATTCTGTCCGTAGAACCCAGCTGGACACGGCTCCTTGCAAAACTTCCCTCTGAAGCCTGGCCTGCAGGTGCACGATCCATCCGCCTGGTTACAGCGTCCATGGATACACTGGCACATGCACTCGCAGTGAGTACCCCACAGCTGCTGTCGACACTTGCAGCGACCGGTGAGCTGGTCACACGGAGAGCTGTTGCAAGCACACTGAGCACCGCATTTCCTCCCATACAACCCGGGGTTGCAGTGGCACTGGCCCGTTCCCACATCACAACCCACTACCCTGGCGTTACAAGCGCCATGCTCTACCAATTGAGCTACAGAGGACCACAATGTTTGTAAACAGAGTACATGTAAACAAACACTATACAGCCTCAGTTCATGCATCCATAGCTCTGTCAGTGAATTGGAGAGTGTTTACATTTCTCCAGCCCCATCCCTCAGCGTTTTGTTATTGTTTCAACTGCTGATTACCGCTTTAATGATAGCTGTGAGGTAGTAACAGGGTACTTACTCGTATCACAAGTGGCTCCAAAATAACCAGGACGACAGCGGCATTCATTGGGTTGCACACTTAATTCTCTTTGCAGGTGAAGTTACTCTCACAAATTGCTGAAGGAAAACCATTGGGCGAGTTGGTTCACATTAAATGGTTATGCTTATAGAAATGAAAGAGGAAATGGTTGTGGTGTCTACTCCCAATGATCTGATTCAGGATGTTAATTCGTATAATACAGGCGTTCACCTACTCACGTATTAAGCACTCATCTCCTTGCTGTGCCCAGCCACTACAGCATTGGAGCCTGTCAGATATGGGAGGGAGAAGCAAATGTATTTGATTCATATAAACTAACGTTTAACTATTTCCATCCAAACCAATATTATGATCACATTTCAATCACGACAGATAGACTAATAAATCGAAATATTGAACATTATCCTAATCACGTTCAGATGCAAATCGGTCATAGCATTCATAGTGCAGTGAATTACTGTCACAGAGAAAACATGTAGAAGTAGACTAAATAAGCTGAGATCTGAAAAAGGTTATCTGTGTGTAGAAGGGCTTGGGTATTCAGAAAATCTAAAACTATATCTAAAACAATTGAATGCATGTTTATCTAACTTCACTGACTTGAATCAGGCTACTGTAATAGTTTTGTCCATCAATGTCAAGCCTAAAACTTATTTAAAACAGGGACACAATCACTTACCTCGCATACATTTCTACCTCTGGGATTTAGTTCTTGGCTGTAAATCCAAAAAAAGAAGACATTTAGATGCACAATTACACATACATTTCTCGTTGTTTCCATGTTGTGATGAACACCATCCCTCCAAGGGCTTTCCAGTGGAAATATGTCTGACTTTCTTCACAAAAAGCACATACATTATTTTTCTGTGTTGTCCAAAAAGTTACCCATCCAGAGGGTGGCGGTATGCTCTAGTAAATGAAATGAAATGAAATGAAATCAAATTTTATTGGTCACATGCGCCGAATACAACAGGTGCAGACATTACAGTGAAATGCTTACTTACAGCCCTTAACCAACAGTGCATTTATTTTTAACAAAAAAAGTGTTGAGAAAAAAAGAGCAGAAGTAAAATAAAATAACAGTAGGGAGGCTATATATACAGGGGGGTACCGGTGCAGAGTCAATGTGCGGGGGCACCGGCTAGTTGAGATAGTTGAAGTAATATGTACATGTGGGTAGAGTTAAAGTGACTATGCATAAATAATTAACAGAGTAGCAGCAGCGTAAAAAGGATGGGGTGGGGGGCAGTGCAAATAGTCCGGGTAGCCATGATTAGCTGTTCAGAGTCTTATGGCTTGGGGGTAGAAGCTGTTGAGAAGTCTTTTGGACCTAGACTTGGCACTCCGGTACCGCTTGCCGTGCGGTAGCAGGGAGAACAGTCTATGACTAGGGTGGCTGGAGTCTTTGACAATTTTGAGGGCCTTCCTCTGACACCGCCTGGTATATAGGTCCTGGATGGCAGGAAGCTTGGCCCCAGTGATGTACTGGGCCGTACGCACTACCCTCTGTAGTGCCTTGCGGTCGGAGGCCAAGCAGTTGCCATACCAGGCGGTGATGCAACCAGTCAGGATGCTCTCGATGGTGCAGCTGTAGAATTTTTTGAGGATCTGAGGACCCATGCCAAATCTTTTCAGTCTCCTGAGGGGAATAGGCTTTGTCGTGCCCTCTTCACGACTGTCTTGGTGTGTTTGGACCATGATAGTTTGTTGGTGATGTGGACACCAAGGAACTTGAAGCTCTCAACCTGTTCCACTACAGCCCCGTCGATGAGAATGGGGGCGTGCTCAGTCCTCTTTTTTTTCCTGTAGTCCACAATCATCTCCTTTGTCTTGGTCACGTTGAGGGAGAGGTTGTTGTCCTGGCACCACACGGCCAGGTCTCTGACCTCCTCCCTATAGGCTGTCTCATCGTTGTCGGTGATCAGGCCTACCACTGTTGTGTCGTCGGCAAACTTAATGATGGTGTTGGAGTCGTGCCTGGCCATGCAGTCATGGGTGAACAGAGAGTACAGGAGGGGACTGAGCACGCACCCCTGAGGGGCCCCCCGTGTTGAGGATCAGTGTGGCAGATGTGTTGTTACCTACCCTTACCACCTGGGGCGGCCCGTCAGGAAGTCCAGGATCCAGTTGCAGAGGGAGGTGTTTAGTCCCAGGATCCTTAGCTTAGTGATGAGCTTAGAGGGCACTATGGTGTTGAATGCTGAGCTGTAGTCAATGAATAGCATTCTCACGTAGGTGTTCCTCTTGTCCAGGTGGGAAAGGGCAGTGTGGAGTGCAATAGAGATTGCATCATCTGTGGATCTGTTGGGGCGGTATGCAAATTGGAGTGGGTCTAGGGTTTCTGGGATAATGCTGTTGATGTGAGCCATGACCAGCCTTTCAAAGCACTTCATGGCTACAGACGTCAGTGCTACGGTTCGGTAGTCATTTAGGCAGGTTATCTTAGAGTCCTTGGGCACGGGGACTATGGTGGTCTGCTTGAAACATGTTGGTATTACAGACTCAGTCAGGGACATGTTGAAAATGTCAGTGAAGACACTTGCCAGTTGGTCAGCACATGCTCGGAGTACACGTCCTGGTAATCCGTCTGGCCCTGCGGCCTTGTGAATGTTTGACCTGCTTAAAAGTCTTACTCACATCGGCTACGGAGAGCGTGATCACATAGTCATCCGGAACAGCTGGTGCTCTCATGCATTCTTCAGTGTTGCTTGCCTCGAAGCGAGCATAGAAGTGGTTTAGCTCGTCTGGTAGGCTTGTGTCACTGGGCAGCTCGCGGCTGTGCTTCCCCTTGTAGTCTGTAATAGTTTTCAAGCCCTGCCACATCCGACGAGCGTCAGAGCCAGTGTAGTACGATTCAATCTTAGCCCTGTATTGACTCTTTGCCTGTTTGATGGTTCGTCGGAGGGCATAGCGGGATTTCTTATAAGCGTCCGGGTTAGAGTCCCGTTCCTTGAAAGCGGCAGCTCTACCCTTTAGCTCAGTGCGGATGTTTCCTGTAGTCCATGGCTTCTGGTTGGGGTATGTACGTACGGTCACTGTGGGGACGACATCATCGATGCACTTATTGATGAAGCCAGTGACTGATGTGGTGTACTCCTCAATGCTGTCTGAAGAATCCCGGAACATGTTCCAGTCTGTGCTAGCAAAACAGTCCTGTAGCTTAGCATCTGCGTCATCTAACCACTTTTTTAATAACCGAGTCACTGGTGCTTCCTGCTTTAGTTTTTGCTTATAAGCAGGAATCAGGAGGATAGAGTTATGGTCAGATTTGCCAAATGGAGGGCGAGGGAGAGCTTTGTATGCGTCTCTGTGTGTGGAGTAAAGGTGGTCTAGAGGTTTTTTTCCTCTGGTTGCACATTTAACATGCTGGTAGAAATTAGGTAGAACGGATTTAAGTTTCCCTGCATTAAAGTCCCCGGCCACTAGGAGCGCTGCATCTGGATGAGCGTTTTCCTGTTGATTTATGGCCTTGTACAACTCATTCAGTGCAATCTTAATGCCAGCATTGGTTTGTGGTGGTAAATAGACAGCTATGAAAAATATAGATGAAAACTCTCTTGGTAAATAGTGTGGTCTACAGCTTATCATAAGATACTCTACCTCAGGCGAGCAAAACCTCGAGACTTCCTTAGTATTTGATTTTGTGCACCAGCTGTTGTTTACAAATATACACAGACCGCCACCCCTTGTCTTACCGGAGTCAGCCGTTCTATCCTGCCGATGTAGCGTATAGCCCGCTAGCTGTATGTTATCATTGTCGTCGTTCATCCACGACTCGGTGAAACATAGGATATTACAGTTTTTTATGTCCCGTTGGTAGGATAACCGTAATCTTAGGTCATCCAATTTGTTATCCAATGATTGAAGATTGGCTAATAGTATTGATGGAAGAGGCAGTTTACTCGCTCGCCGTCGGATCCTTACAAGGCACCCCGATCTACGTCCACGATATCTCTGTCTCTTCCTCACGCGAATGACGGGGATTTGGGCCTTGTCGGGTGTCTGTATGATATCCTTCGCGGCCGCCTCGTTGAAGAAAAAATCTTCGTCCAATACGAGGTGAGTAATCGCTGTCCTGATATCCAGAAGCTCTTTTTGGTTATAAGAGACGATGGCAGAAACATTATGTACAAAATAAATTACAAATAACGCGGAAAAACACACATAATACACTGCTCAAAAAAATAAAGGGAACACTTATACAACACAATGTAACTCCAAGTCAATCACACTTCTGTGAAATCAAACTGTCCACTTAGGAAGCAACACTGATTGACAATACATTTCACATGCTGTTGTGCAAATGGAATAGACAACAGGTGGAAATTATAGGCAATTAGCAAGACACCCCCAATAAAGAAGTGGTTCTGCAGGTGGTGACCACAGACCACTTCTCAGTTCCTATGCTTCCTGGCTGATGTTTTGGTCACTTTTGAATGCTGGCGGTGCTTTCACTCTAGTAGTAGCATGAGACGGAGTCTACAACCCACACAAGTCGCTCAGGTAGTGCAGCTCACCCAGGATGGCACATCAATGCGAGCTGTGGCAAGAAGGTTTGCTGTGTCTGTCAGCGTAGTGTCCAGAGCATGGAGGCGCTACCAGGAGACAGGCCAGTACATCAGGAGACGTGGAGGAGGCCGTAGGAGGGCAACAACCCAGCAGCAGGACCGCTACCTCCGCCTTTGTGCAAGGAGGAGCAGGTGGAGCACTGCCAGAGCCCTGCAAAATGACCTCCAGCAGGCCACAAATATGCATGTGTCTGCTCAAACGGTCAGAAACAGACTCCATGAGGGTGATATGAGGGCCCGACGTCCACAGGTGGGGGTTGTGCCTACAGCCCAACACCGTGCAGGACGTTTGGCATTTGCCAGAGAATACCAAGATTGGCAAATTTGCCACTGGCGCCCTGTGCTCTTCACAGATTAAAGCAGGTTCACACTGAGCACATGTGACAGTCTGGAGACACCGTGGAGAACGTTCTGCTGCCTGCAACATCCTCCAGCATGACCGGTTTGGCGGTGGGTCAGTCATGGTGTGGGGTGGCATTTCTTTGGGGGGCCGCACAGCCCTCCATGTGCTCGCCAGAGGTAGCCTGACTGCCATTAGGTACCAAGATGAGATCCTCAGACCCCTTGTGAGACCATATGCTGGTGCGGTTGGCCCTGGGTTCCTCCTAATGCAAGACAATGCTAGACCTCATGTGGCTGGAGTGTGTCAGCAGTTCCTGCAAGAGAAGGCATTGATGCTATGGACTGGCCCGCCCGTTCCCCAGACCTGAATCCAATTGAGCACATCTGGGACATCATGTCTCGCTCCATCCACCAATGCCACGTTGCACCACAGACTGTCCAGGAGTTGGCGGATGCTTTAGTCCAGGTCTGGGAGGAGATCCTTCAGGAGACCATCCGCCACCTCATCAGGAGCATGCCCAGGCGTTGTAGGGAGGTCATACAGGCACGTGGAGGCCACACACACTACTGAGCCTCATTTTGACTTGTTTTAAGGACATTACATCAAAGTTGGATCAGCCTGTAGTGTGGTTTTCCACTTAAATTTTGAGGGTGACTCCAAATCCAGACCTCCATTGGTTGATAAATTTGATTTCCATTTATAATTTTTGTGTGATTTTGTTGTCAGCACATTCAACTATGTAAAGAAAAAAGTATTTAATAAGATTATTTCATTCATTCAGATCTAGGATGTGTTGTTTAAGTGTTCCCTTTATTTTTTTGAGCAGTGTAGTACAAATGGTTAGAGGGCTGTAAAACGGCAGCCATCTTCTCCGGCGCTGTTCATGTCCTGTTCATGTCCCAGTAGACTGTTAGCCTAAAGTCTGTGCTTCAATGACAATTAGCAAATTCGGTATGAAGAAGTAATGGGAAAAAGAAAACCTCTCTGGGATTTCCCCACAGCAACTACATCACCACTGACTGCAGAAAACCCCCCACCCCACAGTAAAACAGACTACCCTATGAAAACGTAGTCAGTTACAGAGCAGATTCAGCACTTAGTCAATGACTCCCTCTGTTGTTGAAAATAGGAAGTAGCACATTCTCACAGTACACACACGCACACACACTATGTCTATGGTCGGATGGATGACAACTTGTTCAACATTTCTTCGGGCCTTTTAGGCATATGTTAGGCAACAGTATTGAAGTGTAGGATAATTAAACCCATTGATTGCTGTACTTTCTTTCAGGCAGGAGATACCATTAAGTCAAACACACTAGCACACCTTGCCAATTGGCTTAACCCACTGAGGCAATAGTATAATGCTAGGCTGGCTATATTTCAAAAATGTTTTTATCTATTTCATTCACAATTTTTGTTTTTATACACCAAAAGCAAACTCATATTATGCATATCTTCTACTGGTATTACAACAATATACTTCTCAGTTTAATTTGAAATTTTCCTAGTTCATAAACATAAATTTGACAAGGGCTTATACCGATTTTTCACCTTGGATTTCTTTATTCGTTATGAAAGAAATGTTGTAGCCTAATCCTTTACACAACGACGGTGGGTAAACGGGTTTTACTGGAAGCAGGAGTCCTGCCAGATGCGTCAGAGTAGGCGTGCCTACTACAAGACGTTGTTGGGTTATAAACGCTGTGCAACAACTAATTCTGGCTTTCAGTCTAGCTGGAACGAAGAGTGGTGGAAGCACGCGCCCTCAAACGCAATAAAACGATTTTAAATACTAAAGTAAATAACATTTTTAAAAATGTCGTACAATAAGGTAGTACCAGCTCTAGTCAGGTCAAGTTACGACAACATCAAGAGAATATGCTTGTCTCAGGGGAGACTTCGCTCCACGGTCGCATCCACGCAACGTGATGAGGTTGAAGGAGGGAAAGAGAAGCAAGTTGATGAGTGCACCGTGGTGAAAGCTGTTCAAGCGGACCTCATCAGCCAATCAAAAAATACAACCGATGCTCAAACACAGAAGATCGCAATCGACTTTGACAATACTCATGAAGCTTACAAAAGTAAAGATAACATTGAGCTGCTTAGAAGTCTGTTGGTCTTCAAGCTTTGCACATTCGACTTCCTCGTTGACAAGAACAAGGAGGTAGGGACATTATTTTGATTAGATTGTTTTTGCTACATTCCTTTGATTAGTTTTTACAGGTGTGGTTAGTAGGCTAACTGTCATACAAGTGATATCAGATAACATAATGGACATTTCTGACTGTCAAAAGGGCCATTATTCAACATGCATGCAGAAGAACAACTTCCATTTATTTCACAGCCTAACATTTCCAGGTGCACAAGTAGTTTAGCCCTATTATCATTATCCTGGCTGACTGACTACACAGCAAGCTGTGACTGAGGCAGGTGTTAACTAAACTATATTATCATACCATTTGTATTTAATCTTGTGACTGAAAATGAAAATCAAATGGTGGTGGTTTTCGTAGATCAGTTCCTGGGTGGATCAAATTATAAGGAACACTATAACTGGCATGTTGTGGGTCTAACTCAGTTGATTATTTGCTCTGTCCTCAGTTGATGGACCTTAGCAAGAAGGTGTTTGGCCAGCGGCTGTTTGAGAAGCTGATGAAGATGACGTTCTATGGGCAGTTTGTGGCCGGGGAGGACCACAACTCAATCAAGCCTCTGATCCATAAGAACCAGGCCTTCGGTGTGGGGTCAGTCCTGGATTACAGTGTGGAGGAGGACCTGACCCAGGAGGAGGCAGAGAAGAAGGAGATGGAGTAAGTAGTCTCTGCCCTCCTAGTCTGCTGTAGTAGTCTGTATCTCATTAGTCACAACCCCAGCTGAAGTAACACTAATAGAGGATATAGGACTCTTGCAGTATCCACAATTCAAATACAAGCTTTCACATTTTCTAGTTTCATAATTTATTGATTAGGAATCATTGATTATTTGTAGCTATGTGATGTACAGTGAGATGCCTATACTTTTACCTCAGTGCCCACTATGTAAACGTTTTCTGCAATTGACCTATTGCAAAAGGCTACAGTCAAAATAATCCTATCTGATCCAATACTATTGGGGAACAAGTCATATGGTCAGTTCCATATGTTGCACTTTTCTCAAACACACTCTCTCACAAACACACAGGCCTACTCATGTTTCATATTCATAAAAACCTGTGTTTACAACTTCTCACCATAAAACATGCCCATCCCATTTTTCATGGGTTCAAATGGATTGTAAACAATGCATCTCTTTCAGCATCTGACATTACCCAGCACTACCCGGCCACCATTGGTTAGTTTGTTGAGCTGAAGAAGCAAGTTTATTCCAGTCCCTTTGAGAATGCAGTTACATGCGATGGATTAAGACAAGCCTGCACTGTTGGGTAACTTGATGCACCCTTTCAAAAGAGGCCCAGGGAGTGTTATGTTTTCATTTGTTTTGGGAAACAGCCTTCCCCTGTTTGGTTAGGGATTTTCTTATAGACTGACTATGCACACATTCAAGCTGAACTAACAGGCTGAATAACGAAGAGGGGTGGGGTGGTGGATGGGATTGACAGTGAAAAGGTTAGTGACACCATTAAAGACCAACTTGATAACATTCTGACCATACCTCATTGCTGTGGAACTCTCCACACGAGGAGACTAATAAGGACTTTTGGAGCCAGCCTACATTAGTGGAGTATCACACAACATCCTCTCCTCTCTTGTTAATTATTGGATGTACCAGAGAGGAAGAGGACTCATATTCACTGGAATTGTTCAAACAAGTAAGGTTTTAACACCCCCTTGAAGTGATGACGGTCCATACATTATCAACATGTTGTGAATTAATCATTGTGGGAGTACCAGAGTTGCAATCAACCTTTAATTTTTTTAATCATGGTTGGCAAAGTACATGCTTTGATTGAGTTTCTGAAGTCTATTACTTTCAAACGTCGAGACTCAAACTAATGTATGTTAAAACTTTCATTCAAATTGTGCAGTTAGCCTGTGCAAATATTTACCCCTTGATAACATTAAGCCATGGCAATCATTGAAACAACCAACAGCACAGAAAGATGCCAGCAGCATACCACCATGCATCCCACTGCTAGCTTGCCTCTGAAGCTAAGCAGGGTTGATCCTGGTCGGTCCCTGGATGGGAGACCAGATGCTGCTTGAGGTGGTGTTGGAGGGCCAGCAGGAGGCACTCTTTCCTCTGGTCTAAAAAAATATGCGAATGCCCCAGGGCAGTGATTGGGGACCTTGCCCTGTGTAGGGTTCCGTCTTTCGTATGGGATGTTAAACAGGTGCCCTGGCTTTCTGTGGTCACTAAAGATCCCATGGCACTTATTGTGACAGTAGGGGTGTTAACCCCGGTGTCCTGGCTAAATTCCCAATCTGGCCCTCATACCATCATGGCCACCTAATCATCCCCAGCTTTCAATTGGCTCATTCCTCTCCCATGTAACTAATCCCCGGGTTGTTGCTGTAAATGAGAATGTGTTCTCAGTCAACTTACCTGGTAAATGAAGGGTTAAATAAAAGTAAATAAAAAAATACAGCAATGTGCTAATGAGATCAATTTCCTTCATGTTATTCAAGCTTGGGTATTAGAGTCCTGGATCTTACTGGATTAACCTAGGCTACTGAATGTGTGATGCACTGAGGTTTTGAAACAGTCAACACTCTCAGTGATCAGAAGTCCATGACGGCACAAGAGATCAACTAGCAGGACATTTGCACTTCTACATAATGTTAGCACCCTCCCCCCAATCCCCCTGTCGTGCGTACCATATATATAGTACAGTCAACATACTGGCACTCACTCTGTGGTTGTGAAACGACCACACTCACCCCATTTTCCTCCCCATCTACTTACTTCAACATTATTTCGAACATCTTATTTGGTACTGAACACCTGAACACTTGTAGTTATTAGGCTTTTTGCCTGTATAGTAGTGGTTGTAGTAGTGATATAAGTATCTCTCAGTTGATGTCATGTTAATTCAGTGTTTCCTCTCTTTCAGCGCCTGTGTTTCTGAAGCTGAAAAAGAAAGTCCAGGTGTGTATTTGTTGACTGAAACGGATTAACAACTCAAAATGAGTTTTCAGTTTGGTTTACAATTAATTTATTCGGTTATGATTGAGTTTTGTTGTAATTGATTGGTTATTTATGCACTTTATAATTTGTTGCAGTGCCAGCTTCAGAATTCTTCGTAACGCAGGAGCATGACCACAGTAATGTTACTTGACATAAATGTTTCATTACTGATGTATCAGGCCATCTGGTTGGTGGAGGTGGGGGGTGGAACCCCTTTCACACAGGGCACTTAACCGTGCGTGTGAAAGCAGTGGGGTTGCATTGCCAAAATGTCTGTCGCTTCAGCAGTGTTCCTGAATGCTAACTTCCTGGGTCTATGCCAGCGGTCATTTAAGGGTTAATATAGAGCTGTTACATGAGATTGCATGGTTGAGGGATCAGGTTAGATCTGGATTTAGTCTGGAGGCTAGGAGGGGGAGAGGGGTTAATGAGGGCAGGTGTGTAGGGTTGGGCGGTATCCAGATTTTGTGCTCACAAGGGGCGTTATTTATAAAACAATATATATACTACCATTCAAAAGTTTGGGGTCACTTAGAAATTTCATTTTTTTCGAAAGAAAAGCAATTTTTTGTCCATTAAAATAACATCAAATTGATCAGAAATACAGTGTAGACATTGTTAATGTTGTAAATGGCTACTGTAGTTGGAAACGGCTGATTTTAAAAAAAATTGAATATCTACATATGCGTACAGAGGCCCATTATCAGCAACCATCAGTCCTGTGTTCCAATGGCACGTTGTGTTTGCTAATCCAAGTTTATCATTTTAAAAGGCTAATTGATCATTAGAAAACCCTTTTGCAATTATGTTAGCACAGCTGAAAACTGTTGTGCTGATTAAAGAAGCAATAAAACTGGCCTTCTTGAGACTAGTTGAGTATCTGGAGCATCAGCAATTGTGGGTTCGATTACAGGCTTAAAATGGCCTGAAACAAATAACTTTCTTCTGAAACGCGTCAGTCTATTCTTGTTCTGAGAAATGAAGGCTATTCCATGCAAGAAATTGCCAAGAAACTGAAGATCTCGTACAACGCTGTGTACTACTCCCTTCACAGAACAGCGCAAACTGGCTCTAACCAGAATAGAAGGAGGAGTGGGAGGCCCCGGTGCACAACTGAGCAAGAGGACAAATACATTAGTGTCTAGTTTGAGAAACCGACGCCTCACAGGTCCTCAACTGGCAGCTTCATTAAATAGTACCCGCAAAACACCTGTCTCAACGTCAACAGTGAAGAGGCGACTCTGGGATGCTGACCTTCTAGGCAGAGTTGCAAAGAAAAAGCCATATCTCAGACTGGCCAATAAAAATAAAAGATGGGCAAAAGAACACAGACACTGGACAGAGGAAGATTGGAAAAAAGTGTTATGGACAGACGAATCGAAGTTTGAGGTGTTTGGATCACAAAGAAGAACATTTGTGAGACGCAGACCAAATGAAAAGATGCTGGAGGAGTGCTTGATGCCATCTGTCAAGCATGGTGGAGGCAATGTGATGGTCTAGGGGTGCTTTGGTGGTGGTAAAGTGGGAGACTTGTACAGGGTAAAAGGGATCTTGAAGAAGGAAGGCTATCACTCCATTTTGCAACACCATGCCTTAGCCTGTGGACGGCGCTTGATTGGAGCCAATTTCCTCCTTACAATAGGACAATGACCCAAAGCAGAGCTCCAAACTATGCAAGAAACATTTAGGGAAGAAGCAGTCAGCTGGTATTCTGTCTATAATGGAGTGGCCAGCACAGTCACCGTATCTCAACCCTATTGAGCTGTTGTGGGAGCAGCTTGACCGTATGGTACGTAAGAAGTGCCCATCAAGCCAATCCAACTTGTGGGAGGTGCTTCAGGAAGCATGGGGTGAAATCTCTTCAGATTACCTCAACAAATTGACAACTAGAATGCCAAAGGTCTGCAAGGCTGTAGTTGCTGCAAATGGAGGATTCTTTGACGAAAGCAAAGTTTGAAGGACACAATTATTATTTCAATTAAAAATCATTATTTCTAACCTTGTCAATGACTACATTTCCTATTTCCTATTCAAACTCATTTCATGTATGTTTTCATGGAAAACAAGGACATTTCTATGTGACCCCAAACTTTTGAACTGTAGTGTGTGTGTATATATATGTATATATATATATATATCAGTATATATATATATCAGTATATACACACTGTGTATACAAACTATTAACAACACCTGCTCTTCAATGATAGACTGACCAGGTGAAAGCTATGGTCCCTTATAAAGCTATGATCCGGGGGTATTTAGAATTACCCCAGTATGAGGTATAAACGGTATATCGCCCAAGCCTACAGGTATGCATGTTAAGTTAAAGAGCAGCTGGAACCCTGGTTCATGTCATGTGTTGCATGTTTTGGGGCACTGGATATTTACATAACCCTCTCCCCCATATCTTTTTTCTGAGCCTGGCACTAGATATCTAGAGATCTATTTTCTTTTACTTATTTTGACGGTGTGTATATTTAAGCAATAAGCCCAGAGGGGGTGTGGTATATGACCAAAATACCACGCCTAAGGGCTGTTCTTAGGCACAACGCAATGCGGAGTTGTATATTGGCCATATAACACAAACCCTGATGTGCCTTATTGCTGTTATAAACTGGTTACCAGTGTAATTAGAGCAGTAAAAATAAATGTTTTGTCATACCCGTGGTATACGGTCTGATGTTTACATTTTTTATTTAACCTTTATTTAACTAGGCAAGTCAGTTAAGAACAAATTCTTATTTACAATGACGGCCTACCGCGGCCAAACCTGGACGACGCTGGGCCAATTGTGTGCCGCCCTATGGGACTCCCAATCACGGCCGGATTGTGATACAGCCTGGAATCGAACCAGGGTCTGTAGTGACGCCTCTAGCGCTGAGATGCAGTGCTTAGACCGCTGCGCCACTCGGGTGCCCCGAGTCAGCCAATCAGCATTCAGGGCTCGACCCACCCAGTTTATAAACATGACATAATACAGAACATTAATAGACAAGAACAGCTCAAGGACAGAACTACATACTGTACATTTATAAATGGCACACATAGCCTACATATCAATATTTTTTTATATGTATGTGTGTATATATATATATATATATGGGTCTGCAGATATGTTACCTTACCAAGAGGCACATGCCTGGCTAATATATGTGGTACATGTAAAAGTGTGCTGCTGTCACAATTGTTCATTTTCTGAAAAACAGATCTCCAGGTATCTATGCCAATTTAGATCTAGATTATTTAGGTGATGGTGGTGAGGGTCATTCCTATGGAAAGGGTTCTCTTGTCTTTCTCTCCCAGTGTTCTGTGTGGGTATACTCGAGTCTAGAGGAAAGTCTTGTTACATTATGTTGTTTTCTGACTGTAGGCGTTGACCACCGTGAGAAGAAGTACCAGGCCCACCGTCAGTTTGGGGACCGTCGTGGGGGCGTGATCAGTGCCAGGACATACTTCTATGCTGATGAGGCTAAGTGTGACAACCAGATGGAGACCTTCCTCAACTGCATCAAAGCCTCAGGTGAGAACACAATAAAATGCAGTGAATTGAATTAATTCAATTAGTCCAAAAATCTTTTTTGCAGACTCTTTGCAGATGTTGTTATATCATGCATAATATGATTATTATGATCTATTTAATGTTATGTTGTATCTGACTCTCAGGGGGGGCCTCTGTAGATGGATTTTCTGCCGTTAAGATGACTGCCCTGGGCCGCCCACAGTTCCTGGTGAGTTAGACACCCTCTGCCTGTTAGACTCTCTCTTTTAGCCCTTGATTTAACATTGGCAGTGATCGTGACAGGGCAGCTTTTTAGTTTGTTTGTTTGTTGGCGTTATGACCTGTCTCCTCCCGTCTCCAGCTCCAGTTCTCAGAGGTGCTGGTGAAATGGAGGAGGTTCTTTAACCTGCTGGCAGCTCAGCAGGGGAAGTCTGGCATGGACGCACTGGAGCAGAAACTGGAACTGGAACAACTGAAGGTGCGTGTCGCCTAGAGCAACACTCAAAGTGGAGATGTGAATGAGGTCAAGCAGTTTCCCAGCTAAAAATCACCTAAACCGTCTCTCTGCTGGTAAGAAGACTCCCTAACAGACTTAATTTCTGTGGGAGCCCTATAGTTCCTTTGAGACGAAAACACCAAACACTATAGCAAAATTATGAAACATTTATTAATTGTTTTCCCTGCTAGTGATTACCGTTATCTTTAATGTCTCATCGTTAATAGTTATTGGTATTCTTTAAAAAAATTCAAACCTATTTTGGTATTTTATTAGGATCCCCATTAGCTGTTGCGCAAGCAGCAGCTACTCTTCCTAGGGTCCACACAAAACATGAAACATGACATAATACAGAACATTAATAGACAAGAACAGCTCATGGACAGAACTACATACTGTACATTTTTAAACGGCACACGTAGCCTATATATCAATACAGACACACAAAATATCTAGGTCAAATAGGGGTGAGGCGTTGTGCCGTTAGGTGTTGCTTTATCTGTTTTTTAAACCAGGTTTGCTGTTCATTTCAGCAATATGAGATGGGAGTTCCATGCAATAATGGCTCTATATAATACTGTACTTTTGTTTGCTACAGGAGAGTTTGACTAAGCTGGGTGTTGGAAATAAAGACGACATTGAGAACTGGTTTACTGGAGAGAAACTGGGCTCATCAGGGTAAGAGGCTGAACTCACTTGGAATGCATCATGAGCACACAAACGATAGAATATTCAATGGATAGGATGTGTGTACAGGACTGGATTTGACTTTGAATCTGTCATTTACGTTATGTTCCCAAGAACGATAGACCTTCTGGACTGGAATAGCTTGATCAACGGCAGAACATCGATCTCAAACCTGCTCGTCATTCCCAACTTTGAGGCGAGCTAGCCACATATTACACACACATTTATTTACATATCCTTGTAATATTTAACACACGGGCATACTACTGTATGATATCTACCTGAATGTGTTTGTACATAGAAACTCATGAAGTGCATTATGTACCAGCACAAATTCATCCATCTATGCAGCATGTACATACAGTATATACATCCATTTTGTAGTTTAGGTCAGGGTTGACTCTAAATGAAATGTGTGTTTCCTCTGATCTTCTAGACTGGTCAGCTGGAGCCTCTGTTGAGGAAGTTCACCGTTGAAGAGGAGAAACAGATGAAGAGGATGCTGCAGAGAGTGGATGTTCTGGCTAAGGTAGGGTGATTTTAGAGTGCAATATGGGGCACTGTTAACTAGCATGGCTTTACAATTTAACAATTGGTTAACAACAGTATATTAACCCAGCTATTCACATATTAATTGAATCATGGGATGTAGTATATCTCAGATTTTACAAGAATATTCTCTTACTCTCAGCCCTGCCTCAGTGAGCAGGCCCTACATTTTACATTTACATTTTAGTCATTTAGCAGACGCTCTTATCCAGAGCGACTTACAGTTAGTGAGTAAATACATTTTTCATACTGGCCCCCCGTGGGAAACGAACCCACAACCCTGGCGTTGCAAGCACCATGCTCTACCAACTGAGCTGCAGGGGACTACATGAGTTTATTGGAAATAAACCTTTTGGCAATAGTTTTGTTTGTTCTTGTTACAAATTTTCAGATTTACTTCAGCAATGTGTCATCATTGTTGGGAAAGGTTTCAGCCCACTCTGTTTGAATTGTAGTTGCACTGCGCCAACAGGACCAAGAGTCTACTGTGACATGTTGTATCCAAAGTCTGTTTGCTCTTAAGTGAGTCTCTATAGATAAAAGGAATACCTTGGTCCCTAGAGATTGCATTAGCATGGCTGGACTACATGGCAACACAAGATGCCTGTGGCCAAATGGCCAAAGACCTCAACATGCTACGACTATGACTGTGATATGTGGTTCTCTCACCTAGCTATCTTAAGATGAATGCGCTAAATGTAAGTGGCTCTGGATAGTCTGCTAAATGAATAAAATGTCAAATGTAACATGCTCTGAAATAGAAGGCTTAGACTCATACATTTCTATAGCCTAGGTAGGAGCAAGATCACTGAAGGGTTTCAGATTATCAAGAACATTTTCTGCACACTTTTCTGGAGCTAACCGGGTGTTGGTGCTAACTGTCAGAAGTTAACAGAAAGCTTTTGTTCTTCCCTCTATCCCAGCATGCAGTGGAGAACGGGGTGAGGCTGATGGTGGATGCTGAGCAGACGTACTTCCAGCCGGCCATCAGCAGACTGACCCTGGAGATGCAGAGGATCTTCAACAGAGAGAAGCCCATCATCTTCAACACCTACCAGTGCTATCTCAAGGTGAGGCCTCGACACTGCCCTCTACACCAGGGGTAGGCAACTAGATTTTTGTCGGAGCGAATGGTCGGGGACCGGAAAATAATTATAATAATTTGTACACTGCAAAGTGACCACAACTAAGCCCAAACTAAGCCCAAAAAGCATTTGTATTTGAAAATAACAATCAATTCAAACCTTGATTACATTGAGACACGATCACATAAGTATATTTATTTTATTGTTATTACTAAAAACTTTTGGGACCCAAAAAAATCATTTGTGGGATGGTTTTGGCTCGCTGGCCGCCTTATGCTGACCCCTGCTCTACACCCTCTGTCATCACTGGCCCCGTTCTTGTGCATCTTCTTATTAATCACTTTACATTATGTATGTAGAGCTTGGGACTTGTTATTTGGACTACATGTACAATCTCATAGATTATGTATGTAGGGAGGATCCCTGTTATGTATAGACTTGTCATACGCTTAGAGTGAAACAGGTTTTGTACGCCTTCCATATTTGACTCATAAAAGCCCAACCTAGTATATAATCCATATAAACCTTCCATAGCCTTGTTTGTTTTTTGACATTAACATGAAACGTGAAATGAAACTATTAAAACACAATTGTGTTACTTATCTACCCTTTATAAGAGATGTTATGGACAGCCTGGTGACTAAAATGTCAAGATTTGTGTTGTTAACCATAGCATTATATAATTGTGTGTGACCTTTTACTACCTGTACAGGAAGCCTATGACAATGTGTCCGTGGACGTGGAGCTGTCCCGGCGTGAGGGCTGGTACTTTGGGGCCAAGCTGGTCCGCGGGGCCTACATGTACCAGGAGAGGAGCAGGGCGGAAGAGATCGGCTACGAAGACCCCATCAACCCAGACTACGAGGCCACCAACCGGATGTACCACAAGTAAGACCCCCTTCTGTGCTTTGGGGTGAGGTTTCCCCTAGGTACAGATCTAGGATCAGCTTCCCCGACCCCCAATCCATTAGTGTGGAAAATGCAAAACAGACCGAAGATCATCTTCACCCTACTCCCATTGGTGTTATGCATGACGTTAGTAAATTGGTATTTACATGGTTGAATTTGGATGCATTATGTGATGAAGTTATCATATCAGCTGAATGGAATAGATAAAGTTCCTTATCTTTTCCCTGATTCTCCAAAGGTGTTTAGAGTTTGTGTTGGAAGAGATCGACCACAACAGGAAGGCTAATGTCATGGTGGCGTCACACAACGAGGACACTGTCAAATTCACCCTGGAAAAGTAAGGCCAGCCTCTGGGCTTTATTCAAATCAAGAGGCGGATAGACTAGTTACTAGACTATTTGTACAGACATTTTGCAACACAAAGCACCAAACCAGTAGTAAAACCACTTCACAGAAATCAAATGTATTACATCAATGGGCATGTAGCCTAGTGGTTAAGAGCGTTAGGCCAGTAACCGAAAGGTCACTGGTTCGAATCCCCGAGTCGACTAGGTGAAAAATCTTTCTGTGCCCTTGAGCAAGGCACTTAACCCTAATTGCTCCTGTAAGTCGCTCTGGATAAGAGTGTCTGCTAAATGACTAAAACAAAAATGCATACATCAGTGAGGTGATGTTTATTTTTGCACAGTGTTATGTTTTTTTAATATTTACATTCCGTCTGTGTTGTGTCTCTGCAGGATGAACCAGATGGGTCTGTCGCCCACTGAGAACAAGGTATATTTTGGACAGCTGCTCGGCATGTGTGACCAGATCAGCTTCCCACTAGGTACTGTAATCTCAACACCATCAGAACTGTAGATAGGTGTTGCATAATCAAGGGGTTTATTGCAGTTCAAGATTTATTGATTGGCATTTTGGTCAGAAATCTTGTGCGAAACAAACAACCTCAGGGTCACACTCCGTCATCAGTCACCTGATACCATACCATAGCTATCTTTAGTGTGTAGATCAATAGGGGTTCACACAGTTCTTACACATTTTGTTATTATATCATTTAGCTATCTATTGATTTGCAAATTTAGTTTAGAGACTAACGTTTAGACAAAAATACCTTCCATACCTGTACATGTAATTAGGTTCCAATGTTTTTCTGTGCTTGTGTGAAACATATTGCCTGTCGTTGTTGCTTCTCCAGTCATGTAACATCTCCCACTCTCTCTGTGTCTGAGAACAGGCCAGGCTGGATTCCCAGTGTACAAGTACGTCCCCTACGGCCCAGTCAACGAGGTCATCCCTTACCTGTCTCGCCGTGCACTGGAGAACCGGGGCTTCATGAAGGGATCCCAGAGGGAGCGCAGCCTGCTATGGAAGGAACTCAAACGCAGGCTGCTCAATGGACAGATCCTCTACAAGCCTGTGTACTAACTGAGCTGACTGACTGTCTGGCACACCAGCACTCTGCCCCTGTAATACATTCCAATGTCTTAACTGTACCTGCCCTGCGCACAATGTGGCGAATACTAACTGCCACTTAAGTTGAATTTTCACTTAGTCATGCGCTGATGTCAATGGGAGCCTAAAGTGAAGAATTTACTGAAGTGGAAGTTAGGATTCACCCCCATGGCTTTAGAATGTACTGTAGGTAGTTGTGCCTAGTACTAAGATGCTCTCCTAATGCCAAAAGACCCTCTGACTGTCTCTGCCTTTCTATCTATTTATTGCTGCCAAAAGTGTCCTTATTTTATATAAGAATATCTCTTATCCACTGTAGGTTAGCAGCTTATTCAGTAGCTTATTGGGCATTTTAAAGTTAAGTTATAGTTCTTAAACTAGCATGGAAAGTGTGTGATTGTTAACACTGCTTATAGAGTCGTATCAATTTAACTGTAAATTGATTTAACTGTAGTTGTCGTTAGGATTTCTCTGGATTTATTAAGGCTCTTATTTAATGTGTCCAGTGTCTTTTTTTCCTTTCCATGTTCAGAAATGGTATGTTTTGTAAAAATGGAGTTGCTATCATTTTCTTACAGACTGCTTTGGAACCATGTTTAAAATGGTCCTTTCTATCTATGTTTTGCTGAACTGTGGATGATTGGCCATTTGTAAATACTTTGTACAGGGTTCTAGCTTTGCTGATTTAAAACAAATATTTAAATTATTTAAATAGAAATATAAAACTGATGTACACAAGGTAGTACAGTATGATGATATTACTGTCTTATTTTATCTCCAATTTGTTGAAGGAATAAAGCATGTCAATGAGAAAAGCACTGTGCATGTTAGGTTTATTCTTGAGCTTTGCAATGTTTGTTGCTGATAATTAGTTACAGATGTTATTTTTATGCAAATATAACTTTTTTTCTTCTAATGTAGATCAGCTTTAATATTGCAGATCGATTGTGGCTTCCATCAATGTAATTGTCTGCATAATTTCCATTCCCCCATATATTTATTTTGTAAATATATATATATATATATAGTAAATATATTTTCCTTTATTTCCCCCTAACCCTACCGTCCCTCCCCTAATTGGAGTAAACAAATGGACAACAACACTTAGGCTTCTACTTCCAGCTTAAACATACTATATACATTTTACGGGCACAGTATATTTTACAATAGTTATCTATCTCTAAACACCATCCAGTTTTGATTTCTATTTGCCATATATTTTTCAACTGTGCTGTGATGTTTCACAAAAGTTCTGAACCTTTCTATTCTCAGATTCTACATATTGTAAATTAAAGATAAACATTTTTGCTAAGAGTATTATTATATTATTGATCGATTTGACTATTACTTTTTAAATCACCCAGCAGTAGCCCTTTTTAGAAAGGAGAACATCTAATGATTTAGGGTATTGATGAGAAATGGACCTCCTGTATTGTCAAATGATAAGCGCTTTGTTGAGTTGTAATTTCAGTGCAGTTGTTGCCTCAACTGTCATATCTGTGTGTATAGGAAATCAGATCCACATTAATTGTAATGTAGGTCTTTTATAAAGTAATATACCATTCAGATACTGTATCACCAAGATCATGTTTTATATGATGAAAAGGTGAACAATAAATAAAGGTCTTATAAAACCATCTGTATGTAGTGGTTTTCATATTGATGTGTAAAGCATGCAATATATTTTGTAGTTTTTTTGCGGGATGCATGTTAACTATCCAGTGAATGGAATGCGTTCTTTAATACATACACATCAATGTCGCTGAAGCATTACACAGATGTGTCCAACCTGGTCATCTGGAGACGGACTGGGAACAGAAATCACCACTGGCATTTCTAACACACCGGCCCATTTTCTTTCTTGAGGCCACCACACCGGCCCTCTAGACCAACCGGGCAATTATTTTCCTTGAGGCCCCCAGATATAGCCAGATAATGAAACAAGTTAGACAGGCCCACTGGGCTGAAAATGGACCAGCCCATCTGGCATTTGCCAAAAATGCCAGATGGCCACTCCACACCTGGCATATTGAATGAGGTAACAATCAGTTAGGCCTACACATACACAGATCTTTCTAGGCTTTGTCTACTGTTGATGAGCATGTGCCCATGCAGCCACTTAGAGGAGATTTTTATGTAAGTTTGGAAGTTAAAATAAGCCTGCTTATGTAACTGGTTACTGGAACCAATTAGTTTGTGTTTAGAGTACATCTCCTGTCTGGCCCTAGTTATATGTTAGTCCTAGTTATATGTTAGCCCTAGTTATATGTTGGCCCTAGTTATATGTTAGCCCTAGTTATATGTTAGCCCTAGTTATATGTTGGCCCTAGTTATATGTTAGCCCTAGTTATATGTTAGCCCTAGTTATATGTTAGCCCTAGTTATATGTTAGCCCTAGTTATATGTTGGCCCTAGTTATATGTTAGTCCTAGTTATATGTTAGCCCTAGTTATATGTTAGCCCTAGTTATATGTTAGCCCATTCCACAAAAATGTCCAGTCCATTAGGAATATTCATTTTATTTTGGATTTATTTATGATGTTCCGGCCAGTCAATAACTGCCATTTAAAAGCAGTCTGTTGACAGTGTTAGCCATGTGACTGTAGAATTATGATGCCTCTTCTAAAAAAATTATTGAGTAAGTGGCCATGGCCAACATTTTGGTTGGTTTCAATTGGGAATTAGGTACACAAGAATAATCCTTTAATGATTTAAATAACATCTGACATTTCATTTGTGTTGCTCTCTAGAGCTAGTCTAGACTAGAGACCTTGTTATCTCTCTATTCCAGACATGATTATAGCCTTCAGACATCGCCTTGACAACAAAGCCATGACAACAAACAGGGCACACATGATCTGTCTCTGCCAATCAAACACAGACAGCAGCAGCTGGTAGAGACAGTACACAGAGCCATTATTCCACTGCTGTGCAGCATTACTAAATGTTCCATGGCATTCAATCATTGTTTGAACAATGTACCCCAACCATCGCACCACACATGCACCTGCACAGCTTTGTTATAATAGCTTCAGTGGGGCGCATGGGGGCATAACAATTCAAATCAGGTCCAGTTAGATATCATCTTAGAGCGACCTTTAATGTGTAAGTTATCCTTTGTAAGTCATCACACTCAGTCACCCATGGATAAGTTATTGCATGCACCTGTGGTTCAAGTAATTTCTCTATACTAAATCTAGATTTGGTGTAGATTGGGTGTTGGTGGATTTCAGGGGACAACTGATAAAGACAGAATGAGGATGTCAGACAGGGCCGTCTGAGAGTGATATATGTGGGCTGAAATGGGTTTCAGTATTTATTAGACAACATTGTAGTGTACAGTGTATCATGTATCATAGCGGTGTTTCATGCTGTGTCAGCATGGAACATGTTCTCTAGCTTTGTAGTTAACATGATGGTACACAGTGTGAGAGCAGCTATAATAGAAATCAAGTGTACAAACCACACACAAACACAAACACACACACACAGACAGTTCTATGGCAGATTACAAAGAGACTCACAGATGGCAGTGAGAGAAAAGGTGTTATGCAGAGAGAGGAGTGTTGGAACACTTTTTTATTCTGTATTCTCTTCTGACAAACTTTCTCTGAAGACAGCAGATTACTGGCAGACAGTATTCACAATCCCTTCATAATGAGCATATTCTTCATTGAGGTCCAACTATATGTGAATTGTGATGATGTAAATCATGTAAAGTCCTGACTTTTTTTGGAACATTGCCGGTAGTCCATGTGCACCATGGTAAAGTGTTATACAACCACAAGATGGCAGTCAAGTCAAACCCAGCAGCTTGCTAAATAACTGGATTCAGGCCAACAGGATTTACCATGTTGTGTCTTAGAGAGCCAAAGGGGGGAGAAAAGAGAGAGAGAGAGAGAGAGAGAGAGAGAGAGAGAGAGAGAGAGAGAGAGAGAGAGAGAGAGAGAGAGAGAGAGAGAGAGAGAGAGAGAGAGAGAGAGAGAGAGAGCGAGAGAGAGCGAGAGAGAGCGAGAGAGCGAGAGAGCGAGAGAGAGAGAGAGAGAGAGAGAGAGAGAGAGAGAGAAGTGTAATGTGAGCTAATCTGAGCTCTGCTCCCTGAGATGATGTGACTGACAGGATGTGGAAGAGTCCTGAACAGCAACAGCTGTGCATCCTTGGATTTAGGGTAGCATGATGACACAGAGTGTGCGGGTGTGTGTTTGTACGACATGGTAAGTCCTGACCGGTAGCTTAGCAGGAAGAGTAGGGAACTATGGAACATTCAGGGACGTGAGGGTATAAGGTCAAATCCTGTTGAAGACACACTATTAGGCCAAAAAGATCATGAAGGACAACCACCCGAGCCACGGCCTGCTCACCCCGCTACCATCCAGAAGGCGAGGTCAGTACAGGTGCATCAAAGCTGGGACCGAGAGACTGAAAAACAGCTTCTATCTCAAGGACATCAGACTGTTAAAAAGCCATCACTAGCCGGCTACCACCCGGTTACTCAACCCTGTACCTTAGAGGCTGCTGCTCCATATACATAGACATGGAATCACTAGTCACTTTAATTATGGAACACTAGTCACTTTTATTTTTTATTTTTTATTTTTTTAACTTTAATAATGTTTACATACTGCTTTACTCATTTCATATGTATATACTGTATTCTATTCTAATATTTATATATTTCTTAATTCCAATCTTTTA
>NW_025535657.1:75000-86938 GCF_020615455.1 Coregonus clupeaformis | reverse complement strand
CTCCACATCACCAACCTGCTAAAAAGAAGTGGAAGATGAAGCATAAAATAAACACATGTTGCTTTCGTTATCTTGTGACAGGGTGATGTGGCACTGCCTAAGGTCCCCTAAAGACAGGGGTGGGGGGTTGCACGTACAGCCTGGGAATCCCTAAAGACAGGTGATGTGGCACCTGCCTGGGTCCTAAAGACAGGGTGATGGCACTGCCTGGTCCCTAAAGACAGGGTGATGTGGCACTGAAGGTCCCTAAAGACAGGTGATGTAGCGCTACCTGGTCTCCTAAAGACAGGGTGATGTGGCACTGCACTGGGTCCCTAAAGACAGGGTGATGTGGCACTGCCTCTAGGTCCCCTAAAAGAAGCTGCGTAGGAACCAGCCTGGTGTGGATTCAAATAATCACCCAATTCTTTTCACATATGTTTGTTGCCCAGCTGGGTGTACTCATTTTTGTATGTTACCTGCACAACATCACTTTGCTAAATGAAATGTTACTGGGTAAAAAGAAATGTGGATTTTTAGGGATTTTGTTTATTATATTCATCCTCAACCATAGGTCAAGGTGTTGTTTAAAAGTTAGGCTGGGATTCCGTCCAGATCGCTGAAGATTGACTTCAATTGGATGTCTGTCCATGTCCTGAGGGATGGGAAATCGCCTTCAGAACTCAGACTCGAGGGCAACAGTGAGTGCATATTATATGCGTAGTGCGCATCCCACGACTCTGGACCGAAGGTCGCGTGTTCAATCAAGAGTGAGACGGTCCCAAACCTCTAACCAACTTGACTGACTGGAAGAACTTTGAAATACAACATCAGAATCTGAAATGAAATTGGCAAACTGTGGAGATCTTGTTGTATTCAATCCAATTGCCCCTTTCCGGCAATGTTCCCGTCTTGTGGAGACCACGTTCACGGTAAACACTGCATATGTCGTCAATCGGAAATTACCTTTAAATGTGAAGACGTTATTCGTGATCCACGCAACGATCGATTGAATCCAGGCCTTGCGTCTTTGCACGGCATTCTCTAGCATGCTCTCGTTTGCCTCTTTTTGCCCTCTCTGCAAGGCTCTATTTGGAGGGAAACTATATAAAGGACTACGTGCTGTGTCTGCCAACTCGCAGCTCTCCTGTCCAATTCCTTCTCCTCTCAGGGTTCTGCAACCAGGTTGGTATGTAACTGGAGAGCACCCTACCTCCCTACGCCCTCTCTGGTTCCTCTCTGGTCCCCTCTTAGTCCAGGGTTCTAACCACTGCCAGAGTAGTGTGTGCCAGTGTCCTACTCCCTCCTCCTCTCCTCCTCCCCTCTCCTCCTCCTCCTCCTCCTCCTCCTCCTCCTCCTCCTCCTCCCCCAAACCTCCTTGTCTCTCCCTCCTCCCCTCACCTCCCTTCCTCCACCTCCTCCTCCTCCTCCAATCCACCTCCACCTCCTCCTCCCTCTCCCTCCTCCTCCTCCCTCCTCCTCCACCTCCTCCTCCACCTCCACCATCTCCTCCTCCTCCACCTGCACTCCCACCTGCACCCCCACCTCCTCCCCTCCCTCCTCCTCCTCCTTCCTCCTCCTCCTCCACCTCTCCTCCTCCTCCTCCACCTCCCTCCTCCTCCTCCCTCCTCCTCCTCCACCTCCTCCCTCTTCCTCTTCCTTCTCCTCCTCCTCCCCACCTCCTCCTCCTCCTCCTCCTCCTCCTCCACTCTCTCCCTCCTCCTCCTCCTCCCTCCTCCTCCTCCTCCTCCTCCTCCACCTCCTCCCTCCTCCTCCCTCCTCCCTCCTCCACCTCCTCCCTCCCTCCCCTCCCTCCTCCTTCCTCCTCCCCACCCCTCCTCCCTCCTCCTCCTCCACCTCCTCCCTCCTCCTCCTCCCCTCCTCCTCCCCTTCCTCCACCTCCTCCTCCCTCCTCCTCCCTCTCCTCCTCCCCACCCCTCCTCCACCTCCTCTCCACTCTCCCCCTCCACCTCCTCCTCTCCCCACTCGATCTGGGGAAGCCTTACAGCAGCAAGATTCCCCAACTGTCAGAATATCACCACCTGCTCCTGCCTGCCTTCCCTTCCACCATGTCAGCCATTTATTAGTTTACTAAATCTGCTAAATCCTAATATTTTAATTGAATGTTTAGGAGTCAAGCGTCGCAGTGATAAATTTCCGTTTGGCACCCTGCATTCCCACTATCATGTTCCTCAGCCTAATTACATTACATAAAATGATGTTCACAGGATCACCATTCAGGTGGGGGAGAGGGAGGAGAGGAGGGGGAGAGAGAGGGGGAGAGGAGGAGGGGAGGGAGGGGAGAGAGAGAGAGAGAGAGAGAGAGGAGAGAGAGAGAGAGAGAGAGAGAGAGAGAGAGAGAGAGAGAGAGAGAGAGAGAGAGGGAGAGAGAGAGAGAGAGAGAGAGAGATTAGTCGTGAAGGCTCAAGGGCAACCTGAATGGATGTTGACATTGGGTTGGGCATTGACTATAATGTTGTGGCTTGGGTTACATCCTGTTATTTATGTTTGAGCTTGACTGTCAGAACGGCTATCTACAGACGTCCAGTTGTATTATGCCATCACATAAAGCTAGTTATGTTAGGCTAAATCATAATGGGGCTCACTGTTACTCAATTGAATATTTTCAATTGTAAACCTTAGTTCATATTAAATCAATGCTGCTGGACTGGTCTATTGGATTAGTGTTCATCTTCGGCCTGTAACTGAAGCTCTCTCGCTGAGAGATCTACCAGCATGTTACCTGTTGTCCTTTAAATCAAAGAGGAAATCAGTTTTACTATGCTCCTCCAGAAATGGCAAAGATGCGTCCCAAATGGTACCCTTTCCTATATAGTGTGCTACTTTGGACCATGGGCACATAGAAATCTCGTTATTGAGTACTTTATGTAGGGAAAAGGTGACAGTAAGGGTTACAGCCAAAAAGGGCACCAGGTGTGAAGACAGTTAGAATCAGAATCACCTATATTCTCCAGTACAGTTACCCAGAATGTGCCTTAGTGAGAAGGTGCTCCCAGGTAATAGACAACTATATACTGAACAAAATATAAACGCAACATGCAACAATTTCAACGATTTTACTGAGTTATAGTTAATATAAGAAATCAGTCAATTTAAATAAAAAAACGCATTTACATTTTAGTCAGTTAGCAGACGGCTCTTATCCAGAGCGACTTACAGTTTAGTGAGTGCATACATTTTCTGATTGACCCACTGATCTATGGATTTCACGACTGGGCCATAGGGCGCAGCCATGGGTGGGCCTGGGAGGGCTTAGCCCCACCACTTGGGAGCCAGGCCCACCCACTGGGAGAGGCCCAGTCAATCAGAATGAGTTTTTCCCCACAACAGGGCTTTATTACAGACAGAAATACTCCTCCAGTTTCATCAGCTGTCACGAGTGGCTGATCTCAGACGATCCCATAACTGAAGAAGACGGATGTGGAGGTCCTGGGCTGGCATGGTTACATGGGTGTGCGGTTGGGAGGCCGTTGATCCGTACTGCCAAATTCCCTAAACTGACGTTGGAGGCGGCTCTGGTGAGATTAACATTAAATACCTTCTGGTGGACATTCCTGCAGTCATCTTTTTGATTGCACGCTCCCTCATAAACTCGATACAGGACCTAGTCAAAATTGGACACACCTAATCATCAAGGGTTTTCTTTATTTTTTTGATAATAGTGAAGACATCACAAAACTAAGCAAATATTACATATATGGAATCAAGTAGCAACCAAAAAGTGTTAAACAAATCACAAAATACTATATTTGAGATTCTTCAAATATGCATACCCCGCCCTTATGACAGCTTTGCACACTCTTGGCATTTCTCAACCAGCTTCACCTGGGAATGCTTATCCAACAGTCTTGAAGGAGTTCCCACATATGCCGAGCACTTGTTGGCTGCTTTCCCTTCCACTCACGTCCGAACTCATCCCAACCCATCCCAATTGGGTTGAGGTTGGGGATTGGTAGGCCAGCTCATCTGACTTTGCAGCACTCTCTCTCTCCTTCTTGGTAAAATAGCTGGCCCTTAGCACAGCCTGGAGGTGTGTTGGGTCATTGTCCCTGTTGAAAAACAAACGATAGTCCCACTAAGCCCAAACCAGATGGGATGGCGTATTGCTGCAGAATGCTGTGGTAGCCATGCTGGTTAAGTGTGCCTTGAATACTAAATAATTCACAGACAGCGTCACCCTGGCAAAAGCACCCCACACCATAACACCTCCCACTCCTCCATGCTTGACTGGTGGGAACTACACATGCGGATCATCCGTTCACCCACACCGCACTCACAAAGACACGGCGGATTTAGAACCAAAAATCTCAATTTGGACTCCAGACTAAAGGACACATTTCTCACCGGTCTAATGTCCATTGGCCCATGTTTCTTGGCCCGAAGCAGGTCTCTCCTTCTTATTGGTGTCCTTTAGTAGTGGTTTCTTTGCAGCAATTAGACCATGAAGGCCTGATTCACACAGTCCCCTCTGAACAGTTGATGTTGGATGTGTCTGTTACTTGAACTCTGTAAGCATTTATTTGGGCTGCAATTTCTGAGGCTGGTAACTCTAATGAACTTATCCTCTGCAGCAGAGGTAAATCTGGGTCTTCCATTCCTGTGGCAGTCCTCATGAGAGCCAGTTTCATCATAGAGCTTGATGGTTTTTGTGTCTGCACTTGAAATGTTCCTTATTGACTGACCTTCATGTCTTAAAGTAATGATGGACTGTCATTTCTCTTTCCTTATTTGATCTGGTCTTGCCATACATGGTCTTTTACCAAATAGGCTATCTTCTATATAACTCCCCACCTTGTCACAACACAACTGATTGGCTCAAACGTATTAAGAAGGAAAAGAAATTCCTAATTAACTTTTTAACAAGGCACACCTGTTAATTGAATTGGGAGAATAGCAAGAGTGTGCAAAGCTGTCATCAAGGCAAAGGGGTAGCTATTTGAAGAATCTCAAATATAAAAATATTTTTGATTTGTTTAACACTTTTTGATTACTACATGATTCCATATGTGTTATTTCATAGTTTTGATGTCTTCACTATTATTCTACAATGTAAATAATATTCAAAATAAAGAAACCCTTGAATGATTAGGTGTCCTAAAACTTTTGACTGGTAGTGTATGTGGCATTGTGTTGTGTGACAAAAAGTGCACATTTTAGAGTGGTGTCTTTATTGTCCCCAACAAGGTGCACCTGAGTAATGATCAACACTGTTTAATCAGCTTCTTGATATGCCACACCTGTCAGGTGAATAGATTATCATGGCAAAGAAGAAATGCTCACTAACACAGATGTAAACAAATTTGTGCACAACATTTTAGGAAATAAAGCGTTTTGTGTGTATGGAACATTTCTGGGATCTTTTATTTCAGTTCATGAAAAATGGGACCAATACTTTACATGTTGTGTTTACATTATACACATCATACAGAATGTACAATATCAAAACAATAAACATAACTTTGGAGTATAGGCTGATTACAGTGGGAATATACAATTTACTGAGGGGTTATACTCATAGAAGCAGAGGGAGGGGGGATGTTGCCATGGTGGGAATATATACAGTGTTGTGTGAGAGGTATACATAGTGCAAATATGAGTGTAGTAGAGATGTATGAGATCTGATGACAAGGTGCATAGAGTACCACAGTATGAGTCATAATTCCCATAAAACCTAGCAGTCAAACAAGGTAATGGTTTAAGCCTTATCGCACCATTCATTTTTTCCCCTAAAGGATTTTGAAACACTTCAAATGAGGGCTGTGCTTGTGTGTAAACTCCTGCTGACGTTTTGACAACTGTGGCTGCAAAGGCGACTTTTATCAAGATATACCTGTTAAGCTTTACCCCCCAAAAAATGAAATGTTAAATTAGCTGCTAATGTGGCTATCATAAAGAACTACAAATGCCATGATGATCTGGATGAGACTGCTGAATCGAGACAAAGGTAAGAATCTCTGGATGAACTATCTAATGTTAGCTACATGTAGTAATGAATACATTGGCTACATTTCTTCAAATGGACAGTTCTCTGAACTGTGTTGTGCAAGTTTTAAATTGTTAGCAAAGGTGCTCAGCTAGACATGGCATGCAGGAGCTTGCAGGGATTTGTAGTTTGTAGTCTACTTTGATGGTAATTAGCATTTTTGAATCTGAGAGTAAATAGAGCCAAATATATTGATAAAGAGTCACCCTGTCCGGAGAGATTTACATGGTTATCAAAACGTTATGCCAGGGTAAGCCTACACAAAACACAGCCCTTATTTCTAAGTGTTTCAAAAATCCCCTATGGCAAAAAATGCTGGAAAAATTATTGGAACCATTTCCTTGTTTAACCGCTAGGTTTTATGGGTATTATTATACCTCCACTGTAGGGGCTCTATAGGCCCAATGCAAAGTCACTTAATCCCTATGAGCCCGATGGCCGGTTGATGAGGGCCACATCATTGGGGAAGAAACTGTTCAGAGATTGACCTAAACCGTCTTCCAGAGCAGAGTCTTTGAAAGATGGGGTGTCAGGGCGGGCAAAGTCGGCATAGATCTCACCTGCACACTTCATTGTTCTGGAGTGTGCAGGTCCTTCATGGTGGGCAGGTGACAGATGGTGAGGAGCGTTTTTCTGAAGTCAACCACCATCTCCAAGGTTTTGACTGTGTTGAGTCCCAGGTTGTTACAATTGCACCCAGGCCACCAGGCGAGTCAACCCTCTCCACGGGTACTTGGACTCGTCGCCACCGGAGATGAGACCAACCAGGGTGGTGTCATCAGCAAACCTGAGTAGTTTGACGGATGCGTTGTTGGAGGTGCAGTCATTGGTGTAGAGGGAGTAGGAGCACCAAACCTGTGGCGCCCCGTGCTCAGAGATAATGAGTCTGACAAAATGTTTTCCCATCTTAACGTGCTGTGTCTTGTTGGTCAGGGAAGTCGGTGATCCACCGGCAGATGGAGTCTGATACGTTCAGCTGGGTGAGTTTGTGCTGTAGCATGTCCGGAATGATTGTGTTGAAGGCTAAGCTAGTCCACAAACAATATCCTCACATGTGTCCTTGGGCTGTTGAGGTGTTGGAGGATGTAGTGAAGGCCCATGTTGACGGTGCAGTCCAGAGCTATTGGCTCTGTGTGAACTGCATGCGGTGCAGCGAAGGACGTCGGTAGGTTTTGAATGTCCAGTGAATTATCTGTGTTGTTGGCCTTTGCTGAATGTTGATCAAGAAACTATTTGCAAATTATGGTGGAAAATAAGTATTTGGTCAATAACAAAAGTTTCTCAATACTTTGTTATATACCCTTTGTTGGCAATGACACAGGTCAAACGTTTTCTGTAAGTCTTCACAAGGTTTTCACACACTGTTTCTGGTATTTTGGCCCATTCCTCCATGCAGATCTCCTCTAGAGCGTGATGTTTTGGGGCTGTCGCTGGGCAACACGGACTTTCAACTCCCTCCAAAGATTTTCTATGGGGTTGAGATCTGGAGACTGGCTAGGCCACTCCAGGACCTTGGAAATGCTTCTTACGGCCACTCCTTCGTTGCCCGGGCGGTGTGTTTGGGATCATTGTCATGCTGAAAACCCAGCCACGTTTCATCTTCATTGACCTTGCTGATGGAAGGAGGTTTTCACTCAAAAATCTCACGATACATGGCCCCATTCATTCTTTCCTTTACACGGATCAGTCGTCCTGGTCCCTTTGCAGAAAAAACAGCCCCAAAGCATGATGTTTCCACCCCCATGCTTCACAGTAGGTATGGTGTTCTTTGGATGCAACTCAGCATTCTTTGTCCTCCAAACACGTCGAGTTGAGTTTTTTATCAAAAAAGTTCTATTTTGGTTTCATCTGACCATATGACATTCTCCCAATCCTCTTCTGGATCATCCAAATGCACTCTAGCAAACTGGACGGGCCTAGACATGTACTGACTTAAGCAGGGGGACACGTCTGGCACTTGCAGGATTTGAGTCCCTGGCGGGCCGTAGTGTGTTACTGATGGTAGGCTTTGTTACTTTGGTCCCAGCTCTCTGCAGGTCATTCACTAGGTCCCCCGTGTGGTTCTGGGATTTTTGCTCACCGTTCTTGTGATCATTTTGACCCCACGGGGTGAGATCTTGCATGGAGCCCCAGATCGAGGGAGATTATCAGTGGTCTTGTTGTCTTCCATTTCCTAATAATTGCTCCACACAGTTGATTTCTTCAAACCAAGCTGCTACCTTTGCAGATTCAGTCTTCCCAGCCTGGTGCAGGTCTACAATTTTGTTTCAGTTGTCCTTTGACAGCTCTTTGGTCTTAGCCATAGTGGAGTTTGGAGTGTGACTGTTTGAGGTTGTGGACAGGTGTCTTTCATACTGAGGTAACAAGTTCAAACAGGTGCCATTAATACAGGTAACAAGTGGAGGAGAGGAGGACCTCTTAAAGAAGAAGTTACAGGTCTGTGAGAGTCAGAAATCTTGCTTGTTTGTGGTGACCAAATACTTATTTTCCACCACAATTTGCAAATAAATTCATTAAAAATCCTACAATGTGATTATCTGGATTTCTTTATCTCAATTTGTCTGTCATAGTTGACGTGTACCTATGATGAAAATTACAGGCCTCTCTCATCTTTTTAAGTGGAGAACTTTCCAGGATGGTGGCTGACTAAATACTTTTTTTCCCCCACTGTATCTCTATGGTTCAACCTAGCCTTAACCCTAACCCTAATCCTAACCCCTCGCCCCAGTGACGGGCAATGCCAATCAAACCCCATGCTAATTTTTGAACCCTCCATTCATCCTATGTCAAAATGCTAACTACTAATCTTATGTCTCAGCTTCACAGATACTCTATCAGCCTATGTCTCAAGTCAATAGGATCCCACCCAGTATGTAGGGCCATACGTTCATGCTCATAGACCTATCATCCCCGGTCTTTGTCCAATGGTCTACATCAGTAGGATGACAATCATGACATACCACCCCTCCTATTAGCCCACAGGCTTGTGTCAGGAAGTCGAACTAATTGGTGTGCGGAGTAAGGTGATCCACTCTCACAGTGATGCCACTTGTGGTGTATAAACACAGCAGCCTAGTCAAGTGGGTGTCAGGATACAGTGCACGCATGCTAAGTGTGGCACACGCACACACAACACACACACACACACACACACACACACATACAAACACACACACGCAGAATCTCCCAGTTACTTGTCTTGTCCCCACATCTCAGTGTCTCAGTGAACCACAAAGGGTTCTATCTCGAATCAAAAGGGGTTCTCCCCATGGGAGACAACAAGGAACTTATTTATTATTCTAAGAGTATAACCTGCTCTACTTAAGGTTCTGCTCTGACGTTCTCACTAAGAGCTTTAAGATCCCATTAAAGTGGCATGCCAGAGTTTTTACTCCCCTCCTACTCCGGAAATGTCTGCCGTGATGTCTTTCCTTCACTGGTTATAGGAATGCTGCTCTCTCTCTCTCTCTCTCTCTCTCTCTCCTCTCTCTCTCTCTCTCTCTCTCTCTCTCTCTCTCTCTCTCTCTCTCGTTCCCTTCCTTCCCCTTTCCCCCCTTCTTTCCCTCTTCTCCCTTGCTGGGAAAAGTAAGTGAGAAAGAAAATGATTGAATACTTTTCGGGAGGCCCTCTTAAAACAACACCGGTTACTAGTCAACGGCAATTCAGGCGCTAGTGTTAAGGCGCTGCTGACGGCTTGCCATGGAGCCCCACGGTTTGGCTCGCGTCTGGGCTAGTCGGGTTGGCCAGGCCGCCGTTAAAAATATGAGTGGGTCTGAGAGGAGCTCCTTATGGTGAGATAAAGGAGGAATCCCCCACTGTTCCAGCTCAAACGGAGGTTAGGAAGGAGGCACTCGAGGCATTCCGGCACATCGCGCCACTGGAGAGGATGAACTTGTCCTGGCTCCAATTCCCAGGGAAATGGGATGAACGAGATGAATAGTCCAGATTGGGGTTGGTGGTGGGGAGCTCCATGACAATTTAGGCTATTCATGAAGTGGATTGAAATTCCCAATTCAATAATAAAATAACAAATCCACATTGAAAATGGGGATTTTCTACTGTTAATTGGGAATTCAATGCTGTTTTTCCTGAATCCACTGCATTGGAAATGAAGTTGACCCCTGAACCACCTCACTGGGAATCTCTTCTCTCCCCTGTCTTCTGATGTACATCCCTGCCAAAGGAAAAGGCTATTAAAATGGCGCTGGAGGAAGCAGATGTTTTCGGCTCCTGACCAATTGTGCTATTTTTGTGTTTATCTGCGCTGATCGTAACTTTGTTTGAACATTATGTTTCAGCCAACGTTTCCCATGACCAAAAATAGTTTCTGGACATCCCTAACCTCGATTTGGATGAAGATTTCTACTTCAATGAGTTGGCAGTGAAGGACATACTTCTCATCCCGGACCAAATCCCAACTCTCAAAAAAGGAAGAGGCGGTGTTCTAGAGGCGACTTGGATACCTGATAAGACTACATCGGAGAGTGGATAAACCGCCTCTACCCTCCGTTCTTTTGGCGACGATTGCAATCACTAGAGAATAAACTGGACGGCTCTGTTCAAGACTGTCCTATCAACGTTATCTGAAGAACTGTAATCTCCTATGTTTCTCAGAGTCGTGGCTGAACAAGAACATGGAATAAATATAAATTTAGCTGGTTATTCTATATATCGGCAGGACAGAGCGGCACGTCGGGTAAACTCAGGGGGGGTCATGTTCAACAACAGCTGGTGTGCGATCTCTAATTTGAAGGAAGTCTCGGGTTCTGCTCGCCTGAGTTAGAATACCTCATGATAATCTGTAGATCATACTATTTACCAAGAGAGTTTTTAATCTCTATTTTTCGTAGCATTACCATCACAAACTAATGCTGTCACTGAGACCGCACTCAATGAGCTGTCGGCAGCAGGTGCCAGTGGTTGAAAACATTCGGCCAGTAAACAATAGGTTGCATGTTCGAAACCCTGTTCCAGCAAGGTGGAAAAATCTGCTTCTCTGCCCTTGAGCAAGGCAGTCAACCCCAAACCAGAATTGCTCCCCGGGTGCTGATGAACTCGATTAAGGCAGCCCCCCCGCACCTCTCTGATTCAGAGGGCTTGGGTTAAATGCAGAAGACACATTTCGGTTGAAAGCATTTAGTTGTGCAACTGACCTCTTTCCGTGTATAGGGCCATAAGCAAACATCAAAATGCTCACCCAGAGGTGGCGCTCTAGTGGCCAGTGATATTAATGCAGAAAAACTTAAATCTGTTTTACTTCATTTCTACCAGCATGTCAGCTGTGCAACTGGATCACCTTTACTCGACACACAGAGATGCATTCGATGCACTCCATTTGGGAAATCTGACCATAACTCTATCCTCCTGATTCCTGCTGACAAGCTAAAACTCAGAAGTACCAGTGAATCCCTCAGTACAGAAGTGGTCTGATGAAGCGGATGCTAAGCTTCAGGGACTGTTTCACTACCACAGACTGAAATGTATTCCGGGATTCATCCGATGGCATTGAGGAGTTTACCACTTCATTAATAACTGCATTGTGACGTCGTCCCACAGTGACGTACGTACATATCCCAACCAGAAGCCATGGATTACAGGCAACATCCGCTTTCCCGAGCCTAAGAGCTAGAGCTGCCGCTTTCAAGGAGCAGGACACTGAGCCGTTGTTGCTCCTAGACGTTTCCACTTCACAATAACAGCACTTACAGTTGACCGGGGCATCTCTAGCAGGGCAGACATTTGACGGACTGACTTGTTGGAACGGTGGCATCCATGACGGTGCCACGTTGAAAGTCACTGAACTCTTCAGTATGGGCCATTCTACTGCCAATGTTTGTCTATGGAGATTGCACGGTGTAGCCAGATTTTATACACCTGTCAGCAACGGGTGTGGCTGAAATAGCCCGAATCCACTCATTTGAAAGGGTGTCCACATACTTTTGTATATATGTGTAT